>NW_015386822.1:588434-608789 GCF_001527695.2 Protobothrops mucrosquamatus
CACCTCAGTCTTGAAGTGAAGAAAAATGAGAGAATGCTCAGTGTTTGAAAATGTAGGTGCATTTAAAATCCTGTATGTGTGGCACTGCTGTTGCTCCTGCTTTTAAGATGATTTAGTCACTGGAGCATTTTCCTTTGAAGTTTAATATGTAGTTTCATGTCTGCACAACATTTTCAGTGCATTAAACAAATTAGTCTCTGGTTACAAAAGTTTTTCGACATTTGCAAGTTGCCATTTAACTAAACCCATTATATGGCAGGGAAGCTGATCATTTAAAAGAATGAACTTTTGGAATGATTAATAAATAAAACAGATTTACTCAGCCCCAGTGTTTACTTGAAAGCAATCTACTTTAGAAAGACATTAATATCCCTCAAATTATTGTTGGAAATAATGGCTTTTATTCCTTTTAGAACACACATTTTCCCCCCTCATTTCCCTGCTGGATAGACAGCTTTTCACTCAGAGAAACTTCCTATTATTTGTCTCCAGCCCAGCCCTCCAATGAAATGAAGAATAGGAATTATGCACTTTTCACTAAGGAATAATTAATATGTCTCAAGTATTAGAACAGAGAATTGCAGTGTGAGGTTGAATGGTAGCCTCTGAGGAGAAGCATTGTTTGTTCTCTTCGGTCTTTAATGAGCTTTAGTAAATGGCCAGGAAAAATTACCTTCTTTCTGTGTAATATGAGAAGAGTGGAGAATGAAGGAAGCTACAGAATCCCTAAGAGAAAAGAACCGCTAGTAGGGAGGTTTTCTCCTCACCAGATATGCAATTAAAAGATACAGATTAGTTAATGTGTCCAGATCAACAAATGAGGCAAAAAAAAATTTCCCCTTCTCTACATCTCACCCGTGCTGTCCTCAACAAGCTGACAAGGTCTGGCTTATGTTGGGGAACAGTTACATTGGCCTGAGTATCTGGGAATTGTCTTCCCAGCTAGCTTTTTATTTTTTAAAATTTATATTTTAGTTTTCATTTCTACCTTCAGGATGATAAACTCCATGTTTCTCAAACAGAAGAGGGTTTTGTTCTTAGTTTCAGATTTTTTTCTCCTCAGCAAAGGGATATGTGCGAGAATGTGACACTGCCCATTATCTATGTCAGACGATACACTGCTCTACTTATTATTGGGAAGTAAACTTCACTGAACTTCAGATAACATATTATTGAATAAAGATACACTTATGATACCCTTGAAATACCATTTTGGGATTCCCCCCCCCTTTAGGAAGAGTTTTTAGAGACTTAGAAGATGAGAGGATGAAAAAATGTGGGATATGGTGGTTAGAGCATCAGACTAGCTTTAGTCTATTATAAAGCTAATAGAGCGTCCTTTGACTATAGTATTCATACTTTTTCAATTCTAGCATATTTGGGCTAGAAAACAGCATTGGGCAGTTCCAAATATACAGAAAATTCTTATTGTTTGTTGTCATCAGGATTTTTGCAGCCCAGATATTAGTCCTAAATTTTCTAGGGTTATTCTAATAAATGAGGAATCATTATCTGTCTGTTTGTCTGTCTATTTTATATAGTCTGTCTGATTTACATGTGCTATATGTGCACTCATATTGCCCTGAAATTTTGCCACTGAAATACCCTAGCAAAATGGCTAAATATTAGGAGTATGATTTGAGGCTATTCTAGATTCAGGAATACAGTAGATGCTTGATGATAATAGTTGCTTTGCAGAAGTTCTTCATTCCCAATTCTATCTTTAAACTCATTCCAAATGCCAAAGAAATTAATCCCAAAATGGATTGCACTCATACCATACTGCCAGGTTAGGAGGCTGAATTGTGATCCTCGGTCTTTTAAAATGTTGCCCAATCTCAAATTATATCATCTTGCCCTCTTTGAACAAAAAATTGCATATAAAAGTTAAAAAAAAAAAAAAAAGCCTGTTTTAAGCCTTAGATCACCTCTCCTTTGGATCTTGGGAGTTTCTGATTCTGCTTTGTAAGGTTGCTTTGGCACCAGCATAACTACACTGTAGAACATATTGCTTAGAATTTAAAAAAAATCACATGTATATAGAGAGTGTAACTCATTTCGTTATAAAGGCCCACAGCAATGAGAAATAGACAATGCCATTATAGAACAGCAAAGTTAATTTTAAAAATCCTATTAAAAGCTTCTAAACTCTCTGCCACAAAGCCAGTCCAAATAGAAAAGTGTGGATAGTGCTTCGTTTTTGCAAATTCCTTGGTTGACTGGAAATACATAAACGTACATAGATGGTGCATACAAGGAAGCTCTCTTGAGAAAGCACTCTTAGGTTCTTTCCCAATGTTTTACCCAGCTGTGATTCAGGAGATATAAAACTTGTCCTTGTTACTGTCATATGGCCACAATGATAATTGGAGGGCTCTAGAAGATGCTGTATGTCACTAGTGAGGAAACAAATGGCAGTCGATCATTTTGCAAACAATGACTAAAAACAGCTGCTAGCTTGATAAGGTTCATCTGCTTTCCCCAACCTAGTCATCTTCCTTCAGATCACAATTTGCATCATCCATCACTGTTAATCCCTATAGCTACCTCTAGTGTAAGTTGCGGTGAGAAATATCTGGAGTAGATACTATGTTGGTACCAATCCGCTAGAACGCACCATGGTTATGCTAAACATGGTAAAAAATAACTGACCTAAGAAAGTGCTGGCATAGCACTAAGGCACACATAAGCACACAAGCTTGCTTGCAGCATAATTCAATAGAATTACTCATATAAAAATACAACAAAGGCAAAAGAAAAGGGAACCTGCCAAATATAGTACAAAAGCAAACAGATACTTCCAAAGAGACTATCAACATTTTGGCCCAATGTTTCCTCAAATAAATATGCAGGGTGGATTTTATGTCACGACAGCAAAACCTGACCATCTCTGACTGGCATGCTAGTAACCATGCATAGAACAGACATTTGTGCCACCTGTTGTTAGTGAAGGGAAGGAAAAGCCAGCATTAGCATTGGCTTGCAAGTTGACAATACCGTTTGTAATTGGGCATGATCAAGCAAATAGATGGAAAAACGACAAACATGGGGGCCGTTCTTCTGAGGTGGGAAACCTGGGCTCCATGTATGACCCAACATCCCATTGGTAGGCCCAAAACTCCACTGGTGAACTTCAGTAGCAAAATGGTCAAATTTTGAGAGCATCGTTTTGGCCATTTCCAGATTTGAAGGTGGCTTTAAGTTGTGAACATAAGAGTTGTTTGCCTTTTGAGAGGATTCCTAGTGCTACTTCTACTCCTAAATCCCACTTTAAAAATCACAGAGTGGCCTGAAAATTGTCCATTGTCCAATTTGGATGCAATTTCAAGGGTAATAGGAGTGGTTTCTGCTAACATATAAGTTGGATTTGGTTTCTTGTTAATTGATTCGGGCCTTGAGTCATTTATTTTGGAAATGTCTTAGATGACAAATATGGATGCTGTTTAGTTCTCTTCCCAGCAGTTGTCCAGTTCTTACCACATGTCCTTGAATTATTTGAACTATATGTATGTGCTCTGGTTCTTAATCATCTACTCATTTTTCCACACATACCCCATTCCCTTTTTGTTTCCAGCCAGCACTGATATTTAGAAACCATCTCTTCCCTATGAAGGAAAACAACATACTCAGCCAGAAAATCTGCAGAAAAGAGTGTGGTTAGATGCACCTTGGCAAGCTGAAGCTAAGCATCATTAGAACTGCTTTGTTGAATCCTGCCAGATCTTAACTCTAATCTTACAATGGAGCAGCTAAGTACAGGACGTATTAAACTGCCATTTAATGAGACCTCCAAAAACTGAAATTCCTGGCAAATGTAAGAATACACTTTGTCTGGCCTTCTAAAGTTGTCCAATAGAGACTTCCACCTATTTAACAACATTGTGTGGGTCATATTTTCTTCTCTCCACCGTTATCATCTCGTTTCTTACCAGCCCGGTCTGGCTACAGGATCTCTTATTATCCCCTTAGTAATGTAGAGATGGAATCCTGCCTTTATAACTTGGATCGTTTGAAGCAAATATCTAGAAGAGGTTATGATTAGTGTAAAGGAAGACAAGGATCCTGTATCTATAATAGTATTGCTGGCCACACAAAGATTTAGCTGCTAAGAATAGACATTCAGTGTCCATCACTTCTGGTCCTCCCCCCCCCTTTTTTTTCCTTTTCTTTTTCTTTTTTTTTGACTAGTCAAACACAGACTTCATTGACCAATTACAGTAGATAGATAGCCAACCAAGATGCTTAACTGTTATAGTATGTGCATAAGAGAAGTGCTAAGTTTTGTTAAAATGCTCATTTATTCTAATTTTTAAAATAAAAACAGCCAAACGAAGATCATTAGGACCATGGATGTATGCACTCTAGAAGTGTCCAGCTATCACAAAATGCAAAATCAGCTTGGTAGTGTTGTGATGCAAGACCAGCCCTTTCCTATGGGTGATTGATGTCACAAAACATTCACCAAATGCGGGTGTTTGTGTTGTAATGGCACAGTTCTGCTTTCCTCATGCACACACACACACACACAAACACACACACAGACACATACAGTCAAAGCAAGAACATCCAATGTTAGCAAGTTCTTTGAAGAGTTTCATCTGTCGGAACCATGATACACACACACACACACACACACACACATGATTGGCTTGAAAAAACATAAACCACCATAAAAGACAAACTAACCAGCAATAACAAGAAAATACCAACTATTAAAATATTACAACGGCAATCTAAAACCAATCACTCGTGCAGAAAGCATGAGAAAATTTAAATGGCACATCATTTTTCAAATGTCCGATGGAATGGGGTCAGCTTAGGTGCCCTCGTCACCAGAGAGTTCAAAATGGGATCGGTCTCTAATAGGGCCTGCCTTAGATAGAAGGCTGTGGGCGTCATGACAAGCATCAAAGGAGGATTCAGACAAACAGGCTCAAAGAAGACAATGAGGATGATCAGAAGACCAGAAACTAAGTCCTATAAAGACAACGTTGAGGGATTGGGGACCTTTACACCCGAAAATTAATAGTGCTGTTCAAATACCAGCAAGAAAGCTGCACACAAGGCAGCCAAGGCCTGGTCTTTAGAAATAGTCCTCAACCTATGACTACAGTCAGGACTGGTTGTTAAATGAAATTGTGCCCAATTTTACAACCTTGATTGCGACAGTTGTTAAGCGAATCACCAGAGTTGTTAAATGAACCATGCGGTTGTTAAGTGGATCCGATTTCCCTTATTGACTTTGCTTGTTGGAAGCTGGCTGGGAAGGTCACAAAAAAATAATCATGTGATGCTGCAGCTGTTGTAAATGCATGTTAGTTGCCAAGTGCCCAGATTTTGATCACCCTGTGCCAGTTGTAAGTGTGAGGACTGCTTGTAAGTCGCTTTTACCCAGCACTGTTGTAACTTCTAGCAGTTGCTCAATGACCAAGGACTATCTGTATCATTCCAGAGTATAGGATACAGTATACTGGCTTGCAGTTACAAAAATGTTGGTGCTGATGGAATGTGAGGAAAGGTAAGAGCAGCTGAGCCACAGCATCAGTTTCCCATTTTGTGAGATCTCTCTCTCTCTCTCTCTCTCTCTCTCTCTCTCTCTCTCTCTCTCTCTCTCTCTCTCTCTCTCTCTCTCTCTCTCTCTCTCTCTCTCTCTCTGTGTGTGTGTGTGTGTGTGTGTGTGTGTCCAGGAAGGGGGATGTTTTTCTTTGGAGTCCTGCACAGAGGAGGGTTTTGGAGGCAATAAGCCAATGGCTCCTTCCAACTTGATGATTTTATGATTCTGTGTAACACAACCTTATTTAGCTTCTCCATCTGCAAACTATCAAACACATTTCAGGCCGGAAAAGTCGAATAGCCCACCACTCGGATTATTTCTCCTGAATCACTTGTAAACATCTGGTGCTATCTGGTATCTGGTCATTTTACTTTACTTTATTTTTATTTTTAGAAAAAAAATGATGTCACCTTTTTATGATGCATTCTCTGTTGCTTTGTTTCACTGTTGTGAGTCACAAAGCATCAGTGATGGGGATGGCATATAAACGCTGTGAAATAAATGAAAAACACTCATGGGCTACCATTATTTGAAATTGCTATGCTATTCACTTTACAGTTTTATAAGTGGCCAAAGTAGCCTGAGAAGTGAAGAAATGCTAGGCCTGGAATTTGAAGGAGGCTATGTCTGTAGGTGTGCGTGGAAAGCTTAAAGAATATACTTCCACATGTTGCACATAAAAGCCAGAAGCCTCATTTAAGAATGCTAAGAGTCCTTTTAAGTTCTCCCAGACTCTTCCAAGTATTTGCCTTCCCAATAAAGTATAAAGCCCATGAGATGTTCCATTCAGAAAATACTGCCAAAACAAGTAAACAAAATAATACAGGGAAATAATAATAAGTCCAACATCAGATAAACATAAAAAAAACCCCACCAGCTATAGAATTGCCAACACCACCTACAGAACTTGCAGCTGTGATTTCACATAATTGTGTACATACTAATAATTTTATGTGGCCATACCAGGGGATAATAGAAGAGAAAACAATGATTTGGAGAGAAGATCACCAAGTTTCAAGATCTGAAAATCAAAATTATGGCACAAACCAACCATGGTGGTCCTACTTGTTATTGGCACACTGGGTGCCATACCCCCCAAAAAAATCTTGGATGGCACTTAGAAAATCTGCACACTGACAAAATTTCCTTCTGTCAGTTGCAAAAGCCATACTGCCTGGATTGGCACATATACTACATTGATACATTACTACATCCTAGATTCTCAATGCATACGAAGGCCCACACCAGCCAAAGAAATATCTGCCTATTCTAGATCATTGGTGAATAAAAATGTCTGGCTGACTATGCAACTAATATTATTATTATTAATAATAATAATAATAATAATAATAATAATAATAATAATAATAATAATACACTACATAACAATTCCATAAAACACACACATTGTTCATCATCTGGTGTGATTGTTAGGGTAAAAACCAAGATGGTTAGGGCGATCCAAATCTTGGGGAGCAGATTGTTTTCTTCTCTGTTTACAAGATGGATATTGAGATCAAAGGTATTTCTTAAAAAATGGGGTGAACTATTTTATATTACTAACACTATATATTATATTATTATATTATATTATATTATATTATATTAATTATATTATATTATATTATATTATATTATATTATATTATATTATATTATATTATATTATATTATATTATACTATACTATACTATACTATACTATACTATACTATACTATACTATACTATACTATACTATACTATACTATACTATATTATATTATATTATATTATATTATATTATATTATATTATATTATTATATTAATTATATTATATATTATATTATTATTTTATTTTATTATTTTATTTTATTTTATTTTTCTCTCCCATTCTGGCCACAGCCAATGATGTTCAGTCTTTAGCTTCTACAGTCAGAATCTTATGTCTCTTTCCCATTATCTGTTAAAGAGTTACAAAAATTTGTGTCCTAACCCCAACACTGTTTCTCCCTTTTCTAAGCAGAGAAAGGGAATAGCAAGTGGTTTCGTTTTTGAAGAAAGTCAGGAGGAGAGCATTTTAAAGAACCGTGGGAATAATAGGAGTACCAGGCTATTTTAAAGGAGCCACTGGGTCCTAGGAGTAAAACGAGGTCAGTTTCTTGGGGCATGAAATTAAACTGCAGCTAAATCATTGCATGAGTATGTCCTCACAGAAATTCTCAAGGTGCTACTTCAATGCTTCGGTATTTAATTCCAAGAATTGGAAATTGCAATAATACAGTTTAAGACTTCAACAAGTGTTGACAAAGTCTTGGGGTTTTTTTTGTCTGCCCTTTGTGCTGTGCTGTGCTCTGCAAGTCGCCACTATAATTGTCTTCTCCCTTCCTGGGAGGAAATTGCCAAAACTAAGGTCTGATGGAAAAGCTGGGCCAGATTTGAACCTATACCAAGGGATGAAGTTGATTAGGACTTGGGGTAATTGTGATCTTGACCGAACTGACTTTATAGATGTGGGATAAAATGGAGCATCTTGAAAGCTCTGGAAAGAGTGCAGAGAAGAGCAACAAAGATGATTAGGGGGCTGGAGGCTAAAAACATATGAAGAACAGTTGCAGGAATTGGGTATGTCTAGTCTAGTGAAAAGAAGGACTAGGGATGACATGATGACAGTATTCCAACATTTGAGGGGCTGCCACCAAGAAGGGGTCAGTCTATTTTCCAAAGCACCAGAAAGCAAAACAAGAAGCAAAGGATGGAAACTAATCAAGGAGAGAAGTAACCTAGAACTAAAGAGAAATTTCCTGACAGTGAGAACAATTAACCAGTGGAACGGGTCGCCTTCAGAAGTTGTGGGTGCTCCATCATTGGAGGATTTTAAAAAGAGATTTGACAGCCCTTTGTCCAGAATGGTATGGGACCTCCTGCTTATACAAGGGGTTGGACTAGAAGACCTCCAAGATACCTTCCAACTCTGTTACTCTTTATTGAAAGAAAGCATTGATACAAATGTAATAAATAAAGAGAAGGTGTGCGGAGAAAAAGTCTAATAAATGGGAGAATTCTCAATTGCTGAGCAGAAATATGAAATGAAGATTAACAGAGGAAAACTATTAATTTGGGAAACTTCAATACAGTAAAAATAAGATACATGATAATATGATGCTAAGATAATTTCAGCTCTGGACAAATGGCAGGTGAGAATATTCAGGTGATTTACTTAGGAGAGAAGGACCTTCTGTTTGAAGGCAATTTCCCCTTGAAGGTTGCCCATAAGTGATTGTCCACTAGGACTCCAAGATTCTTCTCATAGTTATTCCCATTGAGGCAGGTACCACCTATACTATACCTGTGCATTTGGTTTTTCTTGCCTAAATGTAGAACCTCACATTTTTCACCACTGAATTTCATTTTATTAGATAGCGCCCAATGTTCAAGTCTGTCAAGATCCTTCTGTATCTTAAGCCTGTCTTCTGGAGTGTTGGCTATTCCTGCCAGCTTGGTGTCATCTGCAAATTTGATGAGTTTCCCATCTATCCCCTAATCCAAATCATTGATGAGAAATGACTAACATTTCTGGGGATAAATGCCCAGCTTATAAACATAGTAGACTACATAATAAAGAGTTCAGATAGAGTAAACACAATTGTTGAAAAGTGTCATCTCTTCAAGATACTCCAGACAAGAAACCAAAAACATGAGTACTAACCTTACCTTTATTGTAAGGTTACGGTAAGATAATCTCTCTCTCTCTCTCTCTCTCTCTCTCTCTTCCCCCCCCCCTCCTTTTCACAGAACTATGGAGGTGCCCTCTGACATACTTTTCATATCCCTATTCCTTTTGTGGGCTTGAGATATTTTTTACCTGACATAGTCTAGATCAGGGGTGGCAACCTTGGCTCTTTTATGACTCGTGGACTTCAACTCCCAGAATTCCTGAGCCAGCCAAGCTCAGGAATTCTGGGAGTTGAAGTCCACGAATCATAAAAGAGCCAAGGCTGCCTACCCCTGGTCTAGATTGTCACTCTTCCTCCTTCTGTATCCCAAGGTTTTTCTCGTATACCGCTACAAAGAATGACTCCAAAAAAGATTTTAGTTTGTTCCAGGAAGGATAGTACTACAGATAGTCGTCAACTTACAACTATTCATGTAATGACATTTTGAGGTTACAATGGCGCTGAAAGAAACAACTTATGACCATTTTTCACACTTATGACCATTGCAGCATTCCTCATGGTCACACACTTAGAAATCAGACACTTGGCAACCAGCATGTATTTATGATGGTTGCAGTGTGTCCAGGGTCATGTGATCACCTTTTGCAATCTTCTGAGAAGTAAAGTCAGATTCACTTAACCATGTTACTAATTTAACAACTGCAGTGACTCACTTAACAACTGTGGCAAGAAAGGTTGTAAAATTGAGCAAAACTCAACAACTATCTTGCTTAACAACAGAAATTTTGGATTCAGTTATGGTTGTAAGTCAAGGAGTACCTGTAATTGTAATGAATACCAGAAACTGTATCATGGAATATGTTATTTGAAAATGCAGTCATGTTATGAAGGCGATATGAAATAGCCTTGAATGTTTTTCTGGATATTTGCCTAAATATGCAAGAGTTTAAGGGATTAAGATCATGTGGAAAGGCAGGATGATAACCAGGATCGTGTAAACAGCCTTTTCCAACTAGGTTTTCCCCAGATGAACACAGTTCTTTCCCTGGCTGGAGATTATAGGAATTGATATCCAATATCCATTTGTGGGAGACTAGCATAAAGGATTATTTTGAATGACTATCATCCATAAGACCAAAAGGGGGAAAAAATGGAATAACTATCTATAGACCTGATAAATGGCAATTCTTTTCTTCCAAAATCGTTGGTGCTGTAGTCGCCTGGAACAACTGAGCATGAACTTGCGATCAAACCACTCCAGAGAGAAAATCCATTCAGAACTCATGGTGTTCAATCTGACCATATCACCTCAGAAAAAGAAAAGTATGTTACTCCTTTTTTAAAAGGAACCACAACATGGTAGATTACGGTAATCATGGGAGTTCAGAAAAAGAAAGACGTTTCTATAAAGGTTAATAGGATATGACTTTATGACTGATAGAAAAAACTAAGAGCCCTCCTTTACCACCTTGAACATACTTCTGGTGGAGCATTATGATTTATGTAGCATTTAACCCCCACAATGAGGAGCAGAGAATTGATTTAAGAGGGACCCACCAATGCGCTATGCTGGCATTCGGCACATTTATGTCCTTTTTATCAAAGACTTCCTTTAAAAGTTAATGCAATAGCATTGCCTGATTTTAATCTCCGGAAATGAAGATATTTATCATGAAGAGCTCTATGACTATTTGAAACTTTTCATCCTGCATCTGTACTCTTCTCAGTGACCCCATTGCTGCCTAGCACTGCTGTGAACACTTGAATATTAAATGTATATTAATATGTAAGAATTAACGTAACTTATGATATAATTATTACAAGAGGAAAATCCTGTACCAGAGCCAGGAACTCCAACCATTATTTTTATAAATATCAGTATTATAACAATGACAATTACTCTTATCAGCGTGCTTTATGGTAATTCCAACCGTTTACCACATCAAAGATACATTAAGAGAAAGGGGAGGTGCATCTCACATAGATACAGGAGAAATGCAGGCAGAGGTTCCAGAAAAATATCTCAAAGATCAAGTTATGAGTTCTCTCAAAGTTCCTAACAAAATGAAAACATGCAAGAAGGAGAAGAACTGAAGACTATATCATGATCTTGCCATCCAGTCCCTTGTAAGGTTTTGGTGTGGACCTTTGAGGCTCTGAAAAGCTTGGGAATGAGCCAGGCAACTATTTCCTTTCCATTCTAGGCCTTGCTGATACTATCCGACTGAGCCATGTTCCTCACATCTGGGGCAAAGTCTGAATATGAACTAACTCTCGATCCAAGTCACAGAAAACCACTTCTTTATTCTGCGCTATTCCCATTTTCCAAGATCCAGTCTGGGTCAGTCACTGGGACCAGAGGTTTAGTCTTCCAAGCTTTCGGATTTGTGCTGGAGGCCATCCTCAGGGAATTTCTCTCTATGGGAATATGTGCTTTTGGCTATTCTATGCCTTGTATTTATGTGGTGCCTTCCTATTAGTTGATTGGTGTGTTGATGGCCGGCAATTGGCTGTTGCTTCCTTATGCTGCCAAAGCCTCAGCTCCTCAGTACTTAATAAACTGGGGGTAAATCTTTTTATCCTCATTTTACTAGCAAGTGACGCTCAAGTATCTAAACTCATTCTGGAAACTCTCATGTTCTCTGTGTTGCCTTGTCAAAAGCTCTCCCAACTTTCAGAGAGAGATTTTGCCTCTTTTTTTTTTTTAACTGAAGATGCAAAGACCTAGGGATCTTTTGCATGCAAAGCTTTGATCCCATCTTCATTCAAAATCATTTGGAGCCTGGATTAGGAAAACGGGTGATATCCCAAGAAGATGCATGTCATTTAATCCTTTTGATTCGAAGAAGTCAACAAAGTCCTACCATTTAAATGTCAGAGCTGGCTACAAGGTAGATAAGAAGATACAAAGGGATCACTCAGCAAACATATAGAGCCATTTCCCTGGAGGCCACAGGTTAATATCCAGCCAGGTAAGTTGTAATTAAACACAGCCATTTTGTAGAAATGTATGGGAAACACATTGTTCACCTCTATGACTTTGCTTTTCCATGGCTGTCAGCACAGCTCACAAAGCTTCAGCCTGACCTGGACAATGACCTTTGTCTGTCAACCTTAGAAATGGCTTCTCCAAATTAGGGCTGATTAACATGCTGGAGGAAGTTGGTTCTGTAAAGAGACTATTGAATCTCATTGGATTAGGACACAGACTTTCCATCTGGCATGTTAGTCACCCATTAAAGGGCTACTGATCTTTTTATTTTATTTTTTTTAAGCAAAAGGGATCTGAAAGGATCATCAGGAGTAGTAGGTTTTTTTTTTGTTCTGATGATTTTTCAGGTTGTCTAGTTTACCTAATTGCTAAATGCTAAAAAGAGTTTTAAAGAGCAAAACTCAGCATGTCTACCACACGACGCTGGGAATACATACAAATTGAAACAGAAGGAGGGGTTGAAAAGGGTTCTATCAAAAGTTAAAAGTTAACAATTATTACAAGCTGATTCTTAATAATTTGATCAAACAACTGCCAACTGAAAGCAGATCAAGGCAAGTATATCAAGGCATAAAGACTGATCATAAATGTTTCAAATCCAACACAGAGCTAGCAGCGAATACTAAGGTTATTGAAATCAATGTTTCTGGGGGGGATTGCTGCCAGCCCCCTTCTCCCAATTTTTTTTAAAAATGAGAAGTTGTATAGATCCAATTCTTATGGCTCTGAGAAAGCCTTCCATGCCCCATGAGATATATTGGTTACTTCCTTTCATTTGGAGAATTAGTCCACCTCCATTGATCTAATCTTAGAAACCAATCTATTGTTCTCATGGAAACTTCCATTTTTCCTCCAATGTTGGACCTTCAACATTAGAAAAAGAGAAAGAAAGAAAGAAAGAAAGAAAGAAAGAAAGAAAGAAAGAAGAAAAGAGGAAGGAAGGAAGGAAGGAAGGAAGGAAGGAAGGAAGGAAGGAAGGAAGGAAGGAAGGAAGGAAGGAAGGAAGGAAGGAAAAAAAATCCCAACCAGGCTTTAAATATGTTACAGAACTCTGAACCCTTATTTATTTTACATTTTGATTCTGAAATACAAATTCAGGTTTTATATCACTATGAATATATTACAAGCAGGAATCTAATTTGAGTAATGTTGAGTAATGCTTTTCCCAAGGCAACTGGACTTTCTTGTTTTTCTTTGAAGACGTTTTGCTTCTCATCCAAGAAACTTCTTCAGCTCGGACTGGATGGTGGGGAATGGAAGCCAGAGCTGAAGAAGCTTCTTGAATGACAAGCGAAACATCTTCAAAGAAAAACAAAGAAGTCCAGTTGCCTCTGGAAAAAGCACCTTTAGGACAACCATGACCTGGATGAATGAGAATCTCCATAGATCTGAATAATGGTTAATGAAGTGGGTTTTCTAAGTGCTACAAAAATATATATTTAGTTACAGAACACAGACACATACACACACACAATTATCAAAATAGGCAAAGTTCAGCTTCTAGGAGGAGAGCCCAAAAGCATATGTGCTATTTGTGTCTGGGAAGAAAGGCAGAATGAAGCAACCTCAGAGCAACAATTTCATAGGCAAAAGAAGGATTTACACAGAGTAAATCCTTAACTTTCTATCCACACCATAGTGCCCCTTGGTGTTCAGTTGGTCATATGATGCTGAAAAGCCAGTATGATTGGAGTTACACCTTTAATATCTAAATTGGAAGATTGTAATGTACATTCTCCGCATGGAGAAAGTCTCAGCATCAACACCTTGATATGACTAGTTTAGGAAGGTTAGCTCTGGTGTGTGGTTCATATAAAACTGTCAGGCACAAACAATCAGGACCCTTCATAAGGTTGCAGCAAAGAAGATTAGTTCAAGCCTATACAACTAAACTTCAGTACTAAGTTGGTGCTAGATAAGGGTCAACAGAATTCACCTGGATTTGGAGCACTTGTGGGAATGCAACAACCTTAAACTGATGACGTGCTTAACTCCATGCCCCAGCTCTGCCTGTTCTTGTCCTACATCAACCCTTATATAATCTTTTTTATTATTATTAAGGGCTTGAAATTAAACAGCAAGTAAAGAAATATATTACAACCAACCAACAGTTAAAAGCCCAAAAGTCAACAAAGGATGTTAAAGGCTAACCAAATGCTTATGCTATAAAACATTTGCTTGCCTCTAATATGCCACGAGATTCTTAGTGGTCTCTGTGGCTAGTACTCTAAAAGTAATTAAACCATTAAAACTCAGAAAATGTCAGGCCCAATTAAACAAAAACGACTTCCGAGTGACTTCTGAGTTGGCCTACAAAGAGCATCTTGCCAGACTAAAGCAATTATCTGCAATAACTATAGATATACTTTGTGAATTGCTAGAGAGGGTCCAACCTTGCTCTCTTCCTGTCACCAGACATTTCACGTTCCGCTGCTTCTTTGCCCTCTGGGAAAGAGCCCCTCCCTTCTGGGACTCCAGACTACAGTCCACCATACAAAACTTAAAATGCTTAGAAGGTAGTTAGACTATTACTGCACTTGGATGGTTGTTATTACAAGAAAGCAAATGCCCAATTCTACCCAACAGCAAGATTCATGCCAGATAGCTTTTCTTCCTTTTCTTGGAGAAGAAATTCTATGGCTAGGACTCTATTATCAAAAAGCTTTGTCTCTTATAACAAAAGTCACCTGCAGTGCAGGTGGTTTTCAAAGAAGGGCACTGGGCAGTAATAGGGTTCAGACAGATACCATGTTGTAAGGAAGTCTTTGTAAGGATCCTGAAGTGCTGCTTCTTCTAACCAAAGTCAACAATGCTGGCTAAGATAGATAACTATCTGACTTAGCTGAATGCCTGTAAGGGAACTAGTATAGCAGCCCTGCACCTCAGCTCCAAAGTTGCTCCTATCTAAAACAAGCAATAGGGTCTATATACTTTGGTAATGGGTTTTCTTGCTATCTGAGCTGAATTCCACAATTCCACTGTATCGCCTGGTTCAATGACTGCAAAACCAAGAAGGAGATAAACATTTACGTCTTTCAATAAAATGATTTTTTTAAAGAAACAACAACAACTTAGTTCTATTGTTTGCAAATCTATGTCCCAAATAATTAGGATCAGATGTAAGGGTTTCAAAATCAAAGCTCATCTCACTTTCGTATCTTCTAGGTAACAGAAGACAATTGCACTGGATGCAAAGCTGATCAATAAATAAACACGTGCAAAGCAAAGCGGGGGGTGGGGGTGGTGAAGGTATGAGGGGGAATGGTAGCAAATCTCGCTCCCTGATTGATTGGTTCCAATCTTTCACCTTTCTTTCAGAGCTGTCACTTGTTTGCTTCAAGTTAAGGCGCGTGGACTGCCTCATGGGATTTGTAGTCTCAGCGCTAGATAATGTTATTCTCCCACAGATATGTGCCATTCGTGTGAATAAAACAAGTTTGGCATGCAAAGGTTTAAAATATTAGACTAGGAACCAGTTACCCAATTCAGTTATGTGTAATATTAATTATATTGCCTTCACACTGTACTGAAATCACAAGATGTTGCTAATAAAACAGCAATAAAGATCTAATAAATCTTCTGCAACTGCAATGCATTAACAAATCCAGGCAACCGTAGCTGCAGACAATCTGCTGTTGGATTCACACAACGGTTTCCGGGAGTGTAGATATATATACTCAGATAAGCCTAGCTCTATGGGGTTTGGGAGGCTGGGGGTTAGACAGCTTGCCAGAGCTGCCCACAATTTATTGTTTTGCAGACATTTTCTTGACTTCCCAGCAGGGGCAACAATGCCAGCAATACCAATCAAGCTCCTGGATCAGTGCATCCAAATTTAGTAGCATTGCCATCTTGGTCTCTCTCTCTCATTGATACAGCAGAAGTAGGGATGGCACGATTGCCATGAAGGAATTTAGAAGTTTCCGGGGTTTATTGTCCACATTTGTCTTTGGCAATCAAATTGTTGATGGATGACAGCAGCTGTTGCCATTAATTAATTAATGCAGTAGTGGTGTGAAGTCATGGTGATATTTCTGGACTTGGCATTTTCTGAATATTTTAAACGGTGTCGTGTCCGCTACCAGTATGGCCCTGCTTTGGTTTTTAGGAATGTAAAANTTTTGTAAAAAAAAAAAAAAAGGTGCCAGAACTCACACATATTATACAACCTGCCTTGCCTATCCTACAAGGTTCCATCCAAAAAAGGTGCCAGAACTCCATTCTGGGTGTTCTATGACAAAAAAGCCCTCTATCTATCTATCTATCTATCTATCTATCTATCTATCTATCTATCTATCTATCTATCTATCTATCTATCTATCTATCTATCTATCTATCTATCTATCTATCTATCTATCTCTATCTATCTATCTATCTATCCATCTATCTATCTATCTATCTATCTATCTATCTATCTATCTATCTATCTATCTATCTTTATCTAACTCTCCCTAGCTAGCTAGCTCAAAGTGACACACATTGTACTCCTTTTCATATTTATCCTCACAACAGCCAATCCTGCGAGATAGATTGAACTGAGAGACACCATTCTAGCCTAAGGTCATCCAGTGAGTGTCCATGGCAGAAGGTGGAGTAGAACTTTAGGAATCCCTATTCCTAAACTGACACATTAGCCATCACACCATGCTGGCTGTTAGTGCACAAAATGGCATAAATGGGTATGTCATACGAACAGCATTTTCCCTATGCTTCTGAGAAATAAATCTGGAATCTTGTATTACAAAGCCTATGTTCTGTGACTGAACTTTAGCTCTGGCATGTATGCTGTAGAGGCTGCCTTGCCCAAACTTGTATTCTCCAAATAGGTTTCAATTAATGTATGTAAAACCCACCATCACACATGAAGGCTAGCCATTGGAAGTGCTATAGTCCTATATATTTGGAGGACATTAATGGGGAAGACACTTTTAAGAGAGAGTGAGACTGAGCCACCCATACTAACCATGCAAACTCACCCTTAAGAAATTATGCAGTGATTGTGGGTTTAAGAGATGGTTCAGTCAGTGGGTGCATTATGGTCCATTTAATATCAATTGAATCAAGTAAGCAAGTGTGAGTGTAACTATTGGAAAGATTGTTATGAGACCGACAGCATTCCTGGGTCCTTAAGCTTTGCCATGCTGGCCAGTTGGATTCACATGTGTAAAACAGAATATGAGAAACTGACTTGTGCTTAATCAGATTGCTTTTTCCCATAGCTCAAAACTACCTGCACCAATCGTATGCTAAACCCTAATCCTGTCTGGAATGGCCAAGAACTGAAATGGGGACTCTTTCTATCATGAAACTATGGTTTCTCAGTTCAGGTATCCTTCCACTTTTCTTCCAAAAGCTACATTAAGAACACCCTAAACTCCGCTCAAGATGTTACCTAGTCTGGTAAAGAAATGTTCGGAAACCAACCCAGAAGCTCAGAGAAAGAATTTTGCCCTCAGTTGTTGCCTAATTTGGATTATGTTTGTTAAGCCACATGGGCCAATGAAAATTTATAAGGATACGATCAGAGATTCGACCAGCATAATGGATAAATGTGATAATTAACACCAGAAATTATGTTGAATCCTCCCTCACTAAGTGACACTTCCTGACAGCTGGGGTAAGTGAACAAATGTCCAAATACTGCCAATCTCCAGTGTTCAAAAAGCCATGAATCATCTTCACTATCTAAAAATAACAAAAATGTTTTTGAATTTATGAGATTTTTAAAAGCATCGATTTTGCATGACTTCCAAACGTCAACAGATTGCCTTTGTCTTTTGCTGTTCTATATAGCTGCAAAGGATGGCTGCCTTTGAGGTAGGTCACAGGAGCACCAGGAGTCTATCAATCTGTGCAGATCGTTCATCATCTCCACATATGTCCACTTCAGAAAGGAGAAACTAAGCCAGGAGTGTCCAACCTTGGCAACTTTAAGACTTGTGGACTTCAACGGCCTGAATTCCCCAGCCAGCATGGGGAAATGGCTGGCTGGGGAATTCTGGGAATTGAAGTCCACAAGTCTTAAAGATTGCCAAGGTTGGTCACCCCTGGTATAAGTCATCAAGATGATAGCTTTGGATAAATGTGAATTAAAAACTGGAAGGAAGAACAGAAAACAACTTATTAAAAATGTTAATAAGTCAAAAACATTTGGCCAAATTGCCTAAAAAGACGGATCGTTCCCTGTTTGTAAAAAACTTGTTCAAATGTACAAAAAAAAGCTACTGTGTAAAGTCAGGTGGAGATTTGGGTTTTTTTTCCCCAGCGTGGTTTAATGGATTTCTTAACTCAGTCCCTATATTTGGATTGTCTAGTACTCTTTGATGGATTGATAAATTTCATACAATAGAGATATAACACATAGAGGTACCTGTCACAACGCATGATTGTTACAAGACAGATTAGTCCAGAGTTGAGCACTCTGCAGATGTGCTAACTCAACTTCCAGGTTTCTTAGCATTGACTTTGCTGACTAGGGAATTGTGAAGTGAATACATCTGGAAAGCACCTGGGTTGGAAAAGGTTGGACTAAAGTTGTGTTAACAATCCTATAGATTCCAAGCCCCCATGTCATTGTCCCTGAAATAAATGTTGAGAAGGTTATACACAGACTCTCTGGGGATAAAAAGGAAGGAAGGAAAAGGTTTTGTAGCATGTCAGAAAGCCAAGATAGACAGATCTCAACAAACCATTATCAAGAGATTCTGGAATAGGGCCAACCTGCTTAAACTCTGCTCAGAAGGGAAGGCTGAAAGATAATCTGAATTGTTAGAATCTTAGCACTGATGCAGTGGTGGGATTCAGCTGGTTCGCACCACTTCGGCAGAACTGGTAGCTAATTTTTTATTGCCCAGGCCCAGAATGGACTTCCGGAAGTGGCATCCACACAGAGAACTGGTTGTTCACATATTTGAATCCCACCACTGCCCTCACCCCAAAATCCAACACAGGACATAGCCCTCAGCCACAGCCCCACCACTGCACTAATGGTTTCAGGAACTTTGGAAACCACTTGTATTCAGGTCGTCCTCAACTTAAAACCATTAATTTAATGACCATTCAACGTTACAGCAGCATGAAAAAGGGACTTACGACCATTTCTCACACTTATGACCATTGCAGCATCCCTAACACGATCAAAATTCGGATGCTTGATAACTGGTTCATATTTACGACTGTTGCAGTGTCCCAAGTCCCGTGATCAGCTTCTTTGACTTTCTGACCAGCTAAGTCAATGGGAAAGCCATATTCACTTAACAACCGTGTTAACTAACTTAACAACTGCAATGATTCACTTAACAACTCTGGCGAGAAAGGCTGTAAAATGGGGCAAAGCCAGTGGTGGAATTCGGCCGGTTCGCAATACTTTGGCAGAACCGATAGCTAATTTTTTTGTTGCCCAGGCCCAGAATGGACTTCCAGAAGCGGCATCTACACAGAGAACCGGTTGTTCACGTATTTGAATCCGACCACTGGGCAAAGTTCACTGAACCGCTGTCTTCCTCAACCACGGAAATTTTGGGCTCAGTCGCGGTCGTAAGCCAAGAAACACCTGTATTAAAATGCAAAATCAAGATAACTTTGGGGGAGATTGAACAAGGCAATCTTTTAGAGCTTCAGCCTGCAATGGTCCTTCTAGCACCATCCAATATCAATATCTGTCTATCTCGGGTCCTTGGGAAGGATATCACCAGACCATGGCTGGCTCAGGAATTCTGGGAGTTGAAGTCCACGAGTCATAAAAGAGCCAAGGTTGCCTACCCCTGTACCAGACCAATAAAAATGCCAAAACCGGTCTAAACACCTGCCTGACTGCAGCCAACAATAGGTGACCACTTTCCTCCTTCAAAATGTTATCAATGTTATCCCTGGTCACTGGATGAAAGAGAAAAGATTGTTAAAAGAAACGTTTCTTTTCAGAATGTAGATGTTAAGTGTCTTCTTCTGAAGTACAGGCTTCTTCTTCTTCTTCTTCTTCTTCTTCTTCTTCTTCTTCTTCTTCTTCTTCTTCTTCTTCTTCTTCTTCTTCTTCTTCTTCTTCTTCTTCTTCTTCTTCTTCTTCTTCTTCTTCTTCTTCTTCTTCTTCTTCTTCTTCTTCTTCTTCTTCTTCTTCTTCTTCTCCTTCTTCTTCTTCTTCTTCTTCTTCTTCTTCTTC
>NW_015386822.1:609261-646376 GCF_001527695.2 Protobothrops mucrosquamatus
TTCTTCTTCTTCTTCTTCTTCTTCTTCTTCTTCTTCTTCTTCTTCTTCTTCTTCTTCTTCTTCTTCTTCTTCTTCTTCTTCTTCTTCTTCTTCTTCTTCTTCTCCTTCTCCTTCTCCTTCTCCTTCTCCTTCTCCTTCTCCTTCTCCTTCTCCTTCTCCTTCTCCTTCTCCTCCTCCTCCTCCTCCTCCTCCTCCTCCTTCTCCTTCTCCTTCTCCTGCCTTTTTCTCCTGGGTCTCAAGTTCTCCCCAACTGACACTTTGGGGCTACTTCTAATTTACCCGGTCAAGATTGCTGCCCACAACAAAGAAAAGCATTCCGCAGGGGGAAACCTGTGTGATATTTAACGAGTCCTTGTATCTTGTGATAAATTTCATAATTATTCAGCCCCTACAACTAATGCCAAAATTCATCAGTCAAAGCAAATTAGCCGAGATTCATTAGAATAAGACATCTAGTAGGCACATGTACTTTATTAGCCTCTTACACCAATAGTTTTAATTGGGTACATATTTCACTGCTTTGGAGCTACTCAAGTGAAGGGCTCCTTTTATCTCTTTTATTTACAGTAACAAGCCAGGAGACAAACACCCCCATAATTAAGGTTGCAGACAATTTAAAAAAAGAAAAGAAAAAAAAAGTTCCTCTTCTCCATTAGCATTGGCCCACTGCAATCTTGAGATTTTGAAAATTGCCATTTATTGTGTTAATTTAAAATATGCGGTTGCAATAGCAAGAGACGGTTGCACTTACTCACGCGCACCTTTCACAAGTTACATTTCCCATCTCTTCCCCGCTCCCCCCTTTTTTTGTAATTTCCTTCTATTTCACCTTCCCAGGAGTTGGGAGGGAGATGGCTCGGTTAGATATTGTAGTGATGAGAAAAGTAATTAAAATCCTGAAGATTTTTAATTATTAATATGGAATGTAAATGATGTTATAAAATGGGAAATGTGGGAGAAATTTTACACATTTGTGTGTGTGTTTTTTAAAACTCATGCATAATAATAAGTTGAAAACACTTTGGTTAGAATACTTTTCTAAATTAAAGAGAAAAAAAAGAACTCTTCCGAGGCCCGAGTCAAGAAATGATAAATAGCGCCACCTGCTGACCATCGTGTGCAATAGGTTGTCTTGTTAAATCGGTGCTTGGTCGTTGCTTATGTCAAAAGTTTAAACCAGGCCTGAATTCATATTACAAGTAGGTCCCTTATAATGGAATTGCAAGTTATCTGAGCTCATTATTGCACCCATATTACAAAAGAGTAACACAAGTGCATGGAAAAACATATTTCACAGCACGTCACCTGCTTTCAAAGGCAGAATAAATCACATCTTTCACAAAGGTTTTTCCTGCTTTTTCTAAAGTTTAAATTGTCTGATGTAACTGGTAAATAACACATCCACACCTCAGGGAGAAATCATTCACGTCTTATGTTTATAAATGTGACATTCAGAGATCTTCTGCATGCTTTGCCAATATCTATTAAGGAGGTGTCATTCTAAGAACCCCAAAAGAGAGTGACAAAGCTGTTAGGAATTTATGTGCCCACATTTACAGTTTTATGCTAAAATATCCAGTTGTGTTGCTATGGAAAACTGAGATAGTAATGGCTAAAGTCTTGCAACTTTTATGACAGGACGAACTGGTCAAGGACCCTATTGGTTTCTTTTTTTACCTGACACTGGAAGAAGATATGCATCAATGGAATGGGGGGGGATGGAGTTCTTCCATGCAAAATCCACCCATGGAGGCAGATCCCATCAGTAGGTATTCCTGTCCTCTATGTTCTCTGGGCACCTTCTGCCCAGAGAAAGATGGGAATGCTTTTATTTACAGATAGTTCTCTGCTTATAACCGTTCGTTTAGAGCAGGGGTAGGCAACCTTGGCTCTTTTATGACTCGTGGACTTCCTGAGCCAGGAATTCTGGGAGTTGAAGTCCACGAGTCATAAAAGAGCCAAGGTTGCCTACCCCTGATCTAGACTAAGTCAGGTAAAAATTATCTCAAACCCACAAAAGGAATAGGGATATGAAAAGCAGGTCAGAAAGCACCCTCCATAGTTCTGTGGAAAGTAAAGGTGGTGTGTGTGTGTGTGTGTGTGTGTGTGTGTGTGTGTGTGTGTGTGTGTGTGTGTGTGAGGTTGCCTACCCCTGGTTCAGAGACTGTTTGAAGTTACAACAGCACCGGAAAAAGTCACTTAAAACTGGCTTAGGACCTTCGCAGCATCCCCACAGTCCCGTGAACGAAATTTGGGCGCTTGGCAACAGGCATGTGTTTACGACGGTAGCAGCATCCCCGGGGTCGTGTGATGGCCATTAGCAACGTTCCCAGCCAACCTCCAACTAGCGCAGTCAATGGAGAGAGCCAGTTTCATTTAACAACCATAGCAACTCATTTAACAAAAACAAAATGGGCACAAATCACTCAACAAGCAGCCTTGCTTAGCAACGGAAGTTCCGGTCCCAACTGCAGCCGTAAGTCAAGGGCTACTTAAAGGTGCTCCTTCAAGAGGCAACTGGACTGTCTCTATTTTTCTTTGAAGATATTTCGCTTCTCATCCAAGAAGCTTCTTCAGCTCTGAGGACTACCTGAACGCGGAAGAGAAGAAGCGAGAGGAACTTCTGCTTTCTGACCCAGATGGCCTCATAGAACCTTTTCTTGTTAATTGGAGGAGAGGAACAATCACGCTCAGTTCCCCCCTGGACTCACCAAAAGGATGTTTATCCATGCAGAACAACCAAAAGCACTCTGGCCTCTTTTCATTCCTGGAGAAAGTCCGAGAGAGGGAGGGTTTTGAAGAGAGGAACTTTCATTTGGCCACCATAGGCTGATGGCAGATTGAATGGGTGGTCCATGGATGAAAAGTTTGTCTTTCCTGTTTTATGGAACTGTCTTCCCGGAATCCAGTTCAGCTCTGATATACAAGTGAAAAAAGGAATGCCATCCTGTTTGGACTTGAGTTGGAGCTATTCCTTTTCTCAACATTTTTGAAGTTCACTCTCTCTAATGGGAAGCAGCAGGAAGCCACTATAAGGCTTGTCCTAATTGGCCGATGACTTTTATTCCAAACTTTTGGCAAACTTCACTGCATAGATAGAACATCAAAAAGACAAAAAGAAAGTTGCCTCTCTTTTCCTTCCTGTATTTTTTGCCAAAAAAGAAAAAGAAATACTGCCTCTTTTTCAACTCATCTTCTATTTCAGCTGCTAATTGATTATATATATATATATCAGAAATTATGCAGTGATAGCATTTTCCTCTTCAATAGCTTTGCTCCAGGTATGTGTTCTAGCACTGGCCTATTAATTTTTATTCCTGAAAAAAGATACAAGTATTTCTTTCTAGATTCACAAATATAAAAATATAAAGGACACTGAGGAATGTTTCTCAGCTTCTGACTTAACTTGACAAAACTTTCAGTCACTTTTGGTCAAGACAGGATAAAATAAAAGAAATGGTAACACAAAAAGAAAAGGCACAAGACTGCATCCTGGCTACTACAGTACACTGCACTATTTCTAAAACTTCACCAATGGAATGGGCTTTGCTAGTAGAACTAATTATCTATCTATCTATCATCTCTTTCCATCTATATATGATGTATCTATCTATCTATCTATCTATCTATCTATCTATCTATCTATCTATCTATCTATCTATCTATCTATCTATCTATCTATCATCTCTCTCTATCCATCTATATATCATCTATCATCTATCTATCTCTATTTATCCATCCATTTATCATCTATCTATCTATTGTTCTATCATCACTCTCTATCCATCTGTATATCATGTATTATCTATCTATCTATCTATCTATCTATCTATCTATCTATCTATCTATCTATCTATCCATCCATCCAAGATGGACAATGATTAATATGTATATGTTACTTATATGTAAGGGTGTAGGTCTATACATATGTTGTATATAGTATGTTTAAATGTGTGTTATGTATATGTACACTTTGAGAGCAAGCAACTAAATTTCATTTTTAATGTGTGCCATTGTGCCCACAGTAAAAAAATGACAATAAAGGTTATCTATCTATCTATCTATCTATCTATCTATCTATCTATCTATCTATCTATCTATCTATCTATCTATCTATCTATCTATCTATCTATCTATCTTCTTCTTCATCATCATCTATCTCTATCTATCTCTGTCTGTCTGTCTGTCTGTCTGTCTGTCTGTCTGTCTGTCTGTCTGTCTGTCTGTCTGTCTGTCTGTCTGTCTGTCTGTCTGTCTATCTATCTATCTATCTATCTATATCTACCATCAGTCTTTCAATTTTATATGGCTGCCTGTCTCACAGGAAGAAGTTATTCTTCTTCCTTTTGCATGCACACAGGTTCTTATGCCCTAAAGCTGTTTTCCATGCATTGAAATGATGCAGTAAGAACTGTAAGCTCTTAATTATAATTCCCAGGGGCAATCATAGAGGGTAATGAATCTATGTTAGGCAGCTGCTACCCCAAAACCTCAAGCCAAAAGCTGGTGTGTAATCAATTTTTAAATTCTGCTTTTGTATGGAATGGTTTTGGCCCCCAGGCTGCTGTGAATGACCAGGTCTCCTTTCAGGTATCCATATGATGTCCACAAACGTTAAGTAATCTTTGGCTCATGGGGCATTTCTGGATTACAAAGTTTTCAATCAGCTTGAAATGCCCTTCCCCATAATCCTTTCAAGTTCTTTGTAGCCTTATTAGTTGTGCACAGAGTTTGCCTGCAATACTGCATTCTACCCATTGCACCACCACAGCTCTTTATTAAATTACCATTAAATTAGTTAAATAATATTTATTAAATTATTTTCAAATAATAAATGTTTGGGAACCAATGAACAATCTGAAGCCTCATGGAGGGTCAATGAGTTGAAGAGTTGGGGGACTGCTGGCTTCAAGGGCAAAGTATCCTTCCATTTGTAAAGGTACATGAATTTGAAAGAGCCCTGGTGGCGCAGTGATTAGAATGCAGTATTGCAGGCTAATTCTGTCAACTGCCAGCAGTTCGATCCTTACCAGCTCAAGGTTGACTCAGCCTTCCATCCTTGCAAGGTCAGTAAAATGAGGATCCAGATTGTTGGGGGGTGGGCAATATGCTGACTCTGTAAACCGCTTAGAGAGGGCTGTAAAGCACTGTGAAGTGGTATATAAGTCTAAGTGCTATTGCTATTGTTATTCCTACATATTGCTAACTTTGGCTCAGACAGCCCTGTCAGGTCTTCCCCTTTAATCATTTGCAACTGCTTCCTTCTGCCCAGAAAATAGACTCCCAGGCTGGAAAAAAGATACATGGATTTGAAAGTTGGGAGAAGGAGAAGTTCTTTTAGACATATTCTTCCTAAACAGAGATAGTGATTTCTGTCTACAATGGCCCATCAATTCTCTGGTGGTTAACCTTCTCTGTTATCCTCTGTCCCGCTAAAGCCTTCCTCTACTTTTTTGGGGGGGACAAAGACTGATGGTAGATAATGATAGATAGATAGATAGATAGATAGATAGATAGATAGATAGATAGATAGATAGATAGATAGATAGATAGATAGATAGATAGATAACATTTATTGTGTGCACAATGGCACACATTAAAAATGAAATTTAGTTGCTTGCTCTCAAAGTGTACACATACATAATACACATTTAAACATACTATATACAACATATGTACACCCTTACATTTAAGTAACACATAAATATTAATCACTGCCAATCTTGAACAGATAGATAGACCTTGCTTTCTACTCCTGAAAGCCCAGGTGAAGTACCATATGTTAGACAAAAGTAGCTCTTTAAGCACTTGTAGGAAAGTTAATAATGTAAGTGTGTATGTTATAAATAAATGGTGGTAGTGTGTTCCATGGGATACACACATCTCTCCCTCATTGTGTCTCCTTGCTCTTTTCTCTTTCCTCCCAGGCCTTGCTGGTGCAAGCTTTCCCATGTCTTAATTTGAATGGAGGAGTGCATCTTTTTCTCAATCACTGACATTGTGGTTAGTTTACAGAGAATAGCCATGGCTGGTGGTCATTTGACTCTGCCATTATCATTTGGCACTAGCATTAAGTTTGCCAAATCAGAACCAGGTTTAATAATGAGGGAGTCATAGATTTCAGGCCTGAAATAATGAATGAAGCATGTGGTACAAAAGAAAACCAGATGATACCTTTTTCCTAGAACTCTGGGCAAAAACTTTTTTCAGGTGTCAAGTCTAACAGACTTTTATAAAAATAAAATCAAGATTTCAAGAGGAAGGGAACCATAACCAAAATCCAAAGAAAAAAAAAGATAAAGAAGGTTTTTATGTAAAGATACTCTTGATGGTTTTTAATCCCAGATGGTATTTAGGGACATGAATCAGGGGAAATCCAAATCTCCACATGGCAATAAACCCATTAGATCAGGGGATCTTCCAACTTGGCAAATTTAAGCCTTGAGGATTTCAACTCCCAGAATTCCTCAGCCAAGCTGAAGTCCACAAGTCCTAAAGTTGCCAAGTTTGGAGACCCCTGCATTAGATAATCTCGGACTAATCGAAATAATCTTGAACCCACAACAACAACCTCTCCCCAAAGCTTGAATTCACTGGGTTTTATTCCAGCACATGGGTGCTCCATGTTGTCAGAAACAATCCTCCTCTACACTAAATGAAATGTTTTATCTAAAGCAACTGCTGGGTTGTTGATTACTTTTAAAAATTTGGACATCTGCACATATTTAGCATTTCAGATTCATATTTTGCCTTTCTTGTAAGGATAACTGATTTTTGCCTGCCATGGTCCACATATCTCTATTTTGTTTTACAATGTACTAGCCAGAAGTAACTTATAAAGTTACTTACTTCTGGCTAGTACATTATTATAAAGTAACTTACTTCTGGCTAGTACATTATTGAAGGCTACTTAAAGTTTCCATTTCTGGTCTAGCCTTTTATCCACAGCTCTGCACTGTCAATCACTCTGCTGGTTCAATATATTCATGAATTAAAACTCAGATGGTTAATAGTTTGTAACTAATGCCTCAAATCCTCTCATTTACAACTGGTTACCATTCATTTTAAAGGACTTTTCATTTCAAGATCTTTAAGAAAAGCAGGGTGGTTTTTTTTTTCATGGAGCAGGAAGAAAACTTGATGCTTGCAAATATATTTTGTTCATCGTTTTCCTTCTACTACCTGATCTGGCAAAATAAACAGTTTGCTCAAGAGATTTTCCCAGTTTATTGTGTCGTCTTTGTAAAGTCACCAAGAACAAGGACTTATATTTCTATTGTGAATTTCGCTGAACTGAACAAGGTGTTCGACAGAACATTTTAATTATAATCCCACTTCTAACAGTGCGCGCAAAGGTGTTGAAAAAGCACAATCAAGCATGAAACAGAACGGTAAACATGCCATTTCAATTACACAATTATGTGTACATACATTGGCCCCAAACACAATATTCATATCTTCTGTGAACTGACAGAGGCTGCAGAAAAAACACGAAGTTCCAGTACCAATAGAAATACCTTTCACCTGACATGATCTGTCATTTTCCCAAAAGCTTGTCTTGAAATCTGGACACTATCCCGTTGGCTATTTTTGTGGCTGTCATGTTTAGAAATATTTGAGTAAGAAACTCACAGGCATGTAGAAAGTTTTGCGGAAGGCGAAGAAACGTTTGCCCTAGATAAATGGTCAGCAACTAGCAGCCTCCCAGGCACAATCCATCTTGTTAATAGGTGCTGTCTGCCCTGCCAACCCAAAGAAGCATTTCTTGGTCATCTGCTGCCTGGCAGCCATATTGAAATTATCCTGGCATGAGACTCCCGCCAATTCTAAGTATACAAACCAGGGGCCAGGGTTGAGTTAGCAAGGCCTCTGCTTAAGCGGGGCAACTTTTGACTTGTTTTATTTGCCATAAATCCAGGATAAACAATAGGATGAAGAGAAATTGAAACGCACGTCACGCTTATAGTACTTATATTTAATCTCTGGCATTTTCCAGTTAAAACAGGCAGGAGGAAGTGGGGAAAAAAATCTCTCTGAGGATCTATAGATCCGGTCAAAGGATTTGTTGCTCAAATGGGCAAAAGGTATAAAGCAGATAACCATATTCTACAATGTGAATAAGAAAATGCTTCTTTTTGTGTGTGTGCAGATGATATCTGGTTTCTGCCAAGGGGTTTACCAGTCTGCAAACTGGCACCTCTTCCTCATCCTCATTTCAAATAATGGATACACCCATAAGCCGAAATGCAAAAGTTATTTTACCTAAAATAGTTAAATCCTGCCCTTTGTAACTCATTTGTCTAAACAATGTGATAGACTTACGTTTCTCCAAAGCTGTGTTCTTCTGTGTTTCACTTTAATTATCCCACTGATCAACTGTGGAACATGACACTCCTTTGCTGAACAAGGTTTACACAAGCCAGAACTTAACAACATTCTCAATCAGTTATTTATGTCAGGAATCAGGCTTTTAAATGGTGAAGCAAACAGAACAAAGTAACTACTCTGAGCAGCTTTTACCTAACCCCCAGAGATACTGCAAAACTTGTCTTAGAGAACTGAGTTGTGTGTGCAACACCAAACAGCCTTTAGTCTTAGCTTGTAAATTTTCAGCTATTTTCTCTGTAAATTAAAGTTATGCTGATTAATTTTATTTTAAGTGCGCTGGAAAAATATAGATAAGCTCCTGCAAATATTGAGATCTGTAAATCTGATTTCTTCCTGCATAGAAATATCTAATGGGTGTGGGTACATATATAAATACGCATATGTCTGCTTTCTAATTTTGCTATTATTTCAATAGCTATCACATTTCTTTTCTTCTACTGTTTTGCAGATAAAGATATAGGAGGCTGAACCAAGACATTTTGCTGACAAAGGCTAATCTTTGAAGCCCTACATGGACAAAGCCAAGTTATTTGGAAGATCACATTTCCCTGAGAATATCTACCCATCCTGCAGATCAGATAGGGTGGATACGTTCCAAGTTCCTTCCCAGAAATGTTGTCATATAGCAGGATCTTGCAAGCCTGCTGTTTCTGTGGCTGCCCCATTTTGCAGAAAACGCTCCCCTGGTGATCTAACAGGACCCACCTTTTAGTCTTCCAGAAAGCCCTCAAGGCCTGGCTTTTTACCTAGAGTGGGTTGGGGAAGGGTGCTTGGGTTGGTTTGGGGGGCATCACAAGGAGATGACTGAAGCACCAGATTTTGTTTTGATTTGACGGTTTGTGTAGATGATGATGATGAAATAAAAAAGGTAAAGGCAAAGGAGTCTCTGTGGATTTTACTCCACTAATCTTTGCTGACTATAGGGGGAGATGCTCATCTCCATTTCAATACCATTGAGCCAGAGCTGTCTGAATACATTTCCGCAGTCATGTGGCCAGCATGATGTCACAAAATGCTGCTACCTTCCCACTGAAGTGGTACCTGTTTATCTACTTGCATTTGCATGCTTTCTAACTGCTAGGTTGGCAGGAGCATGTTCAGAAGCCACCTGGATTGGCAACTGAACATTACTTTAACTCTTGGACTCCAACGCGGCAGTTGAGAGCAGTTTACTAGTTTGGAGGTGCAGAATAAGCTGCATGGGACCTATAGCTCTGCTCTCCAAGACAGAAAAGGCCACAAGGACTCAGGAGGATCTCTCCCACCAATCCATCTCCAGTCTGAGGTAGCTGCATCAGTTGACTGAACAGGATCTGTTGATTCAAACTGAAAGACTACGCTAAATTAGTCATCAGACCTTCAGCCATGTCACAGGATCACCAAGCTGACTCTTTTTTCCAGTGATTTGGCTACAACTGAAAACACCCATGTCCTCAATGACCATCTCCAGCCTATGGACCTTAAAATAATGGATCAGGTGCTGTTATTTTCCTCTACGAGACACCTTCGTATCATGAAAGATTCCAGTACACTGACCATTATATATCTTACAGATTCTTCATCACTGTCAAGGGTCTTTTTTAGTTAAATCCCAGTAAAGCTAAAACACAAAGCCCCATAGATATTAGATCTCTGGTGGCTTTATGGAATTTACTTGAAGGCAGTAATTTTTCGTCAGTGTACGATAAGAAAAATAGAGCTAGGGCCAAAGCAAAATGATGATGCAAGGTTGTCTTCTTAGCTATTTTTTTTTAATGTCAACTGTTATGATTGACATGGGGCCAAATATACTCCTGCCTTTGAGTTGCTGATGGCATTAAACTGCTCAAAGAGAAAATGTGGAGTAGAAAAACAGAGCGGGAAGAGGAGAGGGAGAAGATGTTTATTTATTCTGCCTTTAAAGTCTTGGGTTTCAAACAAATAGCAACAGTGGCCGCAAAAGCAACCCCCGCCCGCCCATAAATTACTTATGCCACTTGATCTCCTAAGCAATTAATTTCTTTAAGTATTTTTCTTTCTTTCTCCTTCTTTGTGATCTGTTGTCGCTCCAGCTTGGGCTGGACAACAATCAGTCATAACAACGGCGTCTGAGGCTAGTGAAAAGTGACAAGAAAAATAAAGTCGACTGCTTTTCTCTGCCCTCCAAAGGTCTAGGCTTTCTGGAGTTGACATGGCTGCGTTTGGGAGGTCTTTCCACCAGTGAGACCTTGGTGAGATAGCCACATCAACACATTGCCTTTGTTCTTTCTTTTGTCATACACAGGCCTAACCCAACTTGGTGTTCTCCAGATGATTTGAAACTATTATTTCCAGAATCCCAGGACACTGACCTGGGAATCTGATTGGGTGTCTGCAGTTCAGTTCCAGGTTATCCGGAAAGCACCACTAAAGGAAAAGTAACAATTAGTTATATTTTAATTAAAGACTGTAGCACTATAGAAAAAGTGAACTGACAAAGATTCCCCTCTGTTGCCATATCTATTCTTAAGTGCAGCAAAACTCTAGAAATTAAGAAAAAAGTCATTATTCTGGTTGAATCCTGACATACACTATGCAAAGGCAGCACATTAATTTTGGAGGGTGTCATATGTTTGAATTAGCCTGCCTGCCTGCCTGCCTTCCTTCCTTCCTTTTTTTTATTTATTTATTTATTTATTTATTTATTTATTTATTTATTTATTTATTTATTTATTTATTTATTTATTTATTTATTTATTTATATTTTTATTTTCTTTCTTTCTTTCTTTCTTTCTTCCCTCCCTTCCTTCCTTTCTTTCTTTCTTTCTTTCTTTCTTTCTTTCTTTCTTTCTTTCTTTCTTTCTTTCTTTCTTTTTCCACCAAAGAAAAGTTCAGTTGGTAATCTAATTTAACTTTCAACAGTGATTTTGTTGTGTTAAGCATTTCTAAGCATTTTTTCCTTGAATGTTTTCTCTTTTTTACATTTAGTTTTTATATTACATTATCACTGATATATTTTGTTCTTGCATTATTCAGCACAAACTTTTTAAAAGGAAGGTGTGTTGCAAACCACTTGGGACAGACAGTTGAATATGCCAACATGTTACCTGCATGAAATACCTCTAGCTTTCACCATCTGAGGCTTCCTCATTTTTTGTATCTTATGGTATGAGCTGACCTGTAGTCAGTTTATATTCAGTGGTGAGGAATTTCATTTTAGTACGGCTGTTTTTTATTCCTAAATTAAAACATATTAGTAGTTCTGATAAAGTTCTTAATCCCTATCTGACTGAAGTGACAAAGAAGGAAAGCCAATTGTATAGCTTGTGTCTGAGCCTTTGGATATGTCTCAAGTAATTATTTTATTTGAGATTGAAACTAGTGTATATAAATTACCACAGTTAGTGCTTCTACTGTTAAGTATTATTGTTAGGAGTAATAGTAGTAGGACAGCCAATTTAGTGTAATGTTAAGGTGTCAAGCTAGAAACTGGGAGACGGTGAGTTCTAGTTCTGTCTTAAGCATGAAGCCAGATAGGTGACTTTGGGCCAGTCACTTCCTGTCAGCCCCAGGAAGGAGGCAATAGCAAACCACTTCCAAAAAACATTGCCAAGAATATTGCAGGGACTTGCCCAAGCAGTTGCCAAGAATTAACAATGACTTAAAGGCACCCACAAAACACAATATGGTAGTAGTTTTGTTATAATCATCAAATGTATTGATTTCATATTTTCTGGGCCACAATGCCACAGAGTGTAGAACTTATGCCTGTGTACAACTTTCCTTGAATAATTTGTGTAGCACCTATAGAACCATAACATCAAAGAAATTTGCTCTTTGATTCACTGAGCTTACTGTAGCTAAAAAGCCTCCATTTTTAGTGTTCCCTTTTAATATGAAAGAGGAAAGTATAAATTGTTTCCTACAGTTTATTCTTAAGTCCCATTAATAAGTTGTGCTCACCTGGTGAATATAGAAGCTATCTTTCCTTGTCTTGCTGTACTTTATTGACATGAGAACTCAGAAGAAATTGAGAAAGACCCCCAAAAAATTAGTACATTATTTTCAGCAAAGAAAGTAGCATGTGACATTCCTAAATTTCATAGAAAATGCACTGCAATAACAAAGATGTGTTGTGTTTTTTAAGCAATTTTGAGCAATATTAAAATCAGTCCTGTTTTCCCTTCTACTGCAAAGTACAAATAAACTCATTTTAAGTTTACAATGTATATAATGATCCTAGACAACATGAGAACAATGCTATAATTCTTCTGTCCTTCTCTGTCTCTCTTTCTTTCTATTCCATATAAAAATTAGTGAGCCAATTTATGCAGCCGTAATGCACGGCAAAGAAGAAGCATCAAAAATTATCTGGGGTCATTCCAAAGAATAGCATAAAATGCTCAAGAAGAAGGAGTTTCTTTATCATATTTTCACAAAACTATTTTTTTCTTCTCCTGCTTTGCTTTTTTTTTTCTTCTCATGGCTGTTCGGTAACCTGCATTGTAATTGTTCTTATTATCTGAGAACATAAATATGATTTATTATGGCCGGATAATGAAAGCTGCGTGGTCTGAGAGAAGGGCTATATTGTCCTTTGATAAAATGGCTCTTTTCTCTCCAATGGAGTTCTATCAAGAAGCCATACAGAATGTAGTGAGTGATTATTTCCTAAGGGTGAGTGATGGCCGAGCCCTGCAAAAAATCCTTCTTGTTGGCCATGACAGTGTCCCCAAATCTCACTGAGTTTGACAACCTGCAGACACTTTTGATGAACTGTATTCTTCAGTCAGAGACAGCCTGTCTGGGAGGAGAAAAGAGAACCTTTATCGTCTGATCGGCTGTTATTGTCTTGATCTTTTTTATAAGCAATCTCTAATGCACACGAATATAATATCCTTTCACACAAGTGCCAAGCATAATAGAAACATAGTTGAAGGACCCCTTTCCCCTCGTTATGTAAATGTCCTAATGCAGTAATTAGAAAAGATGGTTGGGGAATGATAGAAGCAGAAAGGGTAATCAAAATGTTACAGCATTATCTTTCTTTCAAAAGACCAAACTCATGCAGTTACAGCAGATACTCAGAAAACAGCCTTCAGGAGGATATTGGTGTTATATTTTCATAAAGCAAGGAAATGGCAGCTGATCTGAAGCCAAAAGTGATTACTTCACCGATAGAACTTGGAAGAAAAAGAGCATCCCACTCAAAAATCCCCATTTGACTGTTAATAACAAGAACAAAGAGCTATTAATAAAGTGCACCGCTTGGACAACTGGCTCCCTCAAACCCAAATAAACTTCTCCAATAAATCTCTCTTTTATCTACTCCCCAGAGAGTAAATATAACAAAGGCTTTTTCAATTAAAAGATGCATCCACAAACATAACACCCACATTTCTCAGTTGCCTGATTTGTCAGACAACAATAAAAGATGCAATATAAAGTTGCCAAGAAGTCCACAAATATAAGGTTTCTCGTCTTTCAGCCTCCCCTCTCCCAAACATCTGAAACTAGAATAGCCAGTGAATTACAGTTCTACTTCTATATATTCATTTAACAACCGGGGGTGGGAGGGATGGGGTGCACCAATGCCCAACTCACAAGGCAAATAATTCATTTCACATCATACACCAACTTGGCTTCCTGAACCAATTTTTAAGGAGTGGGGAGGGGGGACATCAACTAGATTGCTAGTAGAGCAAAAGTTGGGAAGGAAATAGGCTAATATTCCTCAGAAAAGAGAGGGGAGGGACAAGGCTTGCTAAATGGAAACTAATCAAGGAGAGGAGCAACCTAGAACTAAGGAGAAACTTCCTGACAGTTAGAACAATTAACCAGTGGAACAACCTGCCTCCAGAAGCGGTGAATGCTCCAACACTGGAAGTTCTTAAGAAGAGACTGGACAGCCATTTGTCCGAAATGGTATAGGGTTTCCTGCCTGAGCAGGGGGTTGGACTAGATAACCTCCAAGTTCCCTTCCAACTTCTTTCTTCTTCTTCTTCTTCTTCTTCTTCTTCTTCTTCTTCTTCTTCTTCTTCTTCTTCTTCTTCTTCTTCTTCTTCTTCTTATTATTATTATTATTATTATTATTATTATTATTATTACTATTATTACTATTATTACTATTATTACTATTATTACTATTATTACTATTATTACTATTATTACTATTACTATTACTACTACTATTATTAGCATTATTATTATTATTAAATTTGGATGAGTACAAACCAGGCTCCCTTGCACTGGATAGTTGTCCAAGCCATCGTCGCTGCTGCTACTGTTTGCTGGGCCAATGGGGAAAAGTGATGTTGTGAAGCTTAACCGGTACTTTCTCGCTATTATAAAAATCGAGATATATTGAGACTTTGCACAATTGTCATAACTGATCAGCCGGGATTCACTGTGTATCAAAATTGGGACAACCTTGGGCCGCTCCTGAAGACAATAGGCTGCAGTTCTATATTCCCTGAATGGTGATTTCTCAATCCAGTTCATGGGATTGCCAGCTGCCAGAACTACTGATAAGATTTGGCTAGGTTAAGGGTGGATGAGATTAGGTAGAAACAGGGCCAAAGTGTAAGTGTAAGTTTGGGAAATATCATAATGCATAATGACAAGTTTTGTTTGTTTGTTGGCTTTGAGTCAGTGTTGACTCCTGGGCACCACCTGGATAATTTTCTGCAGTTGTCTCAGCATTGCTTGCTTCCTAGGGTTGAAAGAGAGCGACTGGCCCAAGAGTACCCAGCTGGCTTTGTACCCAAGGTAGGACTAGAACTCATGGTCTCCCGCTTTCCAGCCCGATGCTTTAACCACTACGCCAGGAGTTCCCAACCGGGGATGCGAGACGATATTCCAGGGGGTACGAAAACTTGGGTTTTCAAAATTATAGTGTATATGCATAATTCGTTGCCGTTATTTTGAACTTTTGTAAGGGGTGCGAGAATATATCAGAAGCGTTCTAGGGGTGCGGGGTATAGAAAAGGTTGGGAACTGCTGCACTACACTGACTGGCTCTCCAATGATAACTATTAGTGTGTGCTTAACCATGCCCACTTTTTAAAAAGTGGCTCTTATTTCTACTTGCGTTTAGAGTTTCATCGAGTGAATAAGGATCAAGAGAAGCAATTTTGTGTAATAGTTAAGAAACCAGGTTAGAGATTGTGAGTTCTAGTCCTGCCTTAGGCATGATGCCAGCTAGATGACTTTGGGCCAGTCATTCTTTCTTGGCCCTAGGAAGGAAACAATAGCAAACCATTTCTAAAATCTTGCCAAGAAAACGGCAGGGACTAGTCCAGGCAGTCAACAAGAGTCAACGCTGAAAGCATACAGACAAAAACACAAAAATAAGGTTACAAGCATCCAGCCTGGTGACTGGTAACTACTAGAAAGCATGTTTATTTTTTTTATATTTTTCATATTTGTATTAGACACAGCTATATAATTAATTAATTCATCTAGATGTTTCAAGGTGGCACGAATTAAATACGACGGAAAGAAGCACATGGTTTTCCTTTTCCTGAAAGACTGAAATCTTGAGGTTAACATATACTATATTGCTATTTTCAACAATAACAATAACTTTTCTTTTTTAAAGAAAAGTTTTTACTTTAAAAAAAACTTTTTTTTCTTTTCTTTTTTAAAGAAAAGTTGCAGAGTACCGCATATCTTCTCTGCCTCTGAGGCATGCCAGTATGGCAGGAAACCTGCAGAATCCTCTTTCTTTCTGCATTCACTTTTGAATAACAAAGTGTTTCATAGCATTTGTGGAGTATCACTTACATGAGGAGCATAGGAAGCAATGTTTGAGTCAGACCCTTGATTCATTTAACCATCCACTGCCCAGACTGGCAGAGCCTCTTCAGGAATTAAAAGATCCTACATAAATGGTCCAGGAGTGATGGTGTGTTCTCCCACCACATAATAGCCATTCTCTTTCTAATACCACCTCTCTTCCCTTAGCTATGTTTAAGGATTAATAGATGAGTGCCTAGAAATTCTATTCTATTCTATTCTATTCTATTCTATTCTATTCTATTCCTATCTCTACTCTACTCTACTCTACTCTACTCTACTCTACTCTACTCTACTCTACTCTACTCTACTCTACTCTACTCTACTCTACTCTACTCTATTCTATGAAAGCTTCCCCCAATCTTTTGCCACCTCTAGCTGTTTGGAGCTTGAGAATAATTACAGGTGGAGCAAATACATCTAGGGATACCAGGTTACGAAAGGTTATACAGCAGGAAATTTAGTCAGCATAAAATAGCAACCTGAACTGCCTAAAGCCAAAGCCATTTGTCCATTAATACTGGAATTTCAGTGGGCATTTTTAATTGCCATTTCAAGATTTAATAAGGGTAGGTTAGAGTTTTCTTTACAAAGGAAGGAAGAATAGTACATCAATAATCAGTCTTATATGCCGATATGGACTATCATATACATTACTCAGACACTTTTACATATACATTATTTACTCAATATCACATAATGGGTTCAATGTTCCTTTTACATGCTATTATGGAAGTTCATAATTGCAGACTTTTCAAAAGGGTTATTTCTTTTAGGCAATAGCCTATAATGGCTCTTTCAAAGCTCTTGGGCTTTTATCACATGAAACACTAAGTAGAAAATGTTTAGTTCACTGTTCATTGACTAATAGAGGGCAGTAGCACTATGGAACAGGTTTTGTCTACATGAGTTCAGAACACGGAGTTTGCAAGATGATTGAATTTTAAAAAATAAAATTTTACATCATATTTTCTGGAGCTATTGCCCTTCTCAGGTCTCAGAGCAGTTCTCAGGATGGAATATCAACCTAAACAAATAAATACAATATTTCACCAGCAACTTGTCATAATTTGCTCATGAGTGAATATGGAGGTGCTTTCAAGGATCTAAGCAGGAAAAATTCATCTCACCCCTATCTGCTCTTTCCCTGTTGAAAAGCAGAAATCTGGTGAAGAAGCCAAGAATGACACATTCACATCTTCATGTGAATAAACATTTATATAGGCTTTAATGCATCTCAAGAACTCTGGCCCAAAAAGACCATCCATAGACCTAAATCTCTAATAAAAGTGACTAAGCAGCATAAAAAGCATATTAAATTCCTCAGGTCCTCAAGTTATGAAAAGAAAAAAAAATCTGTAATGAAACCTACAAAGTCCCACCCCAGCTCTTAACTAGAGTAGATTCCTTCTCTAACAGCCCCCAACCTTAAAGTATCTGAGGTTAGTGGGCCCTCCGATTGGGAATGGCCATTTTCTCAAGGAAGCTGACTCTGAAAAATAGAAGATCCAGGCTTGATTTGGATTGGGGCTGTGATGTGAAACGGAGTGACACTTTTTTGAGCCAGATGTTAGTACCCATATCTGATTTGTGTTGTACGGCTGGGGTTACATGCTACCTCTCCTACTTTAATTTCTTTGGCTTTGTTTCTTTTTAAGCCCAGGACAATTTCTCTGTCTCTCTGTCTTTCTCTCTGTCTCTCTCTGTCTTTCTCTCTGCCTTTCTGTCTCTCTATGTCTCTGTCTCTCTCTCTCTTTCTCTCTCACACACACACATTGTCTCTATGTTATTTTGTCGAATGCAGAAACGTATTACCCAGTCACAACAGGACAATTAATGACTTTCTGATAAGCAGTTTGGGGTAATGAAGAAAAGGAGTTGGGAAGCATGGGGTTTTAAGGCATCAAGCTAGAAACCAGGAGACCGTTGAGTTCTAGTCCTTAGGCACAAAGCCAGCTGGATGACCTTGGCTAGTCACACTCTCTCTATGTCCATGGAAGGAGACAATGGCAAATCCCTTCTGAAAAGCCTTGCCAAGAAAACTACAGAGGGCGGTCTCCAGGAGCCAAAATATTAAGAGGAAAGCTATCCTGATCTCTAAGGGATAGTTGGGGGGTAACGCTGGCAAACTATTCCAAAGCAAGGAAATATGCTTCTGGAATGCAAATATTTAAGCATCCAATATTCAGTATTTCAGTCTGAAATTATATTCATTTAGACCAGCATCTCTCAACCTCAACAACTTTAAGATGTGTGGACTTCAACTCCCAGAATTCTCTAGCCAACATGAGAGAAAGAGAGGCAGTCAGTGACAGAAAAACTTTGTTCTTGCTGCTAAGGAATGGTGATTAGTTCTAAATAAATGTATCCTTCCTTGTAGTGTTTCTTAAACATTTTTGTTGTGGTGTTAATTTTTCAGCCAGAGCAACAGAAAAAGAAGATGGCTAAAGCATCCCCTTGCAACCCGAAGAACGTTTATCTAGAAAGCAGGATACAGGAAGTCCTCAACTTACAAACCTTCATTTAACAACCATTTGAAGTAACAACCGCACTGAAAAAAAACTAGACTTATGATCAGTTCTCGCACTTATAACCATTGCAGCATCTCCACAGTCACTTGGTCAAAATTTGGGTGTTTGGCATGTCTTTATAATGGTTGCAGCATCCAAGTGTCATGGGATGGGTATTTGGGACCTTCCCAACTAGCTTCTGACAAGCAAAGTCAGAGGGGAATGCTGGATTCATTTAACAACTGAATGACTCACTTAATATCTCCGGTGATTTGTGTTATGTAATGAATATATATAAAGTTGTGTTAATCCCTGCTAAAGTGAAACTAACTTAACTCCAACTGCTTGTGAAGCTAAAATGAAACTAACCTTTAGATGACCCTGACTGTTAACTCCAACTGTTTTGGAGGGAAACTTTGAACATTCATATTTGGGCGGGTTTTTCAAGTATTGTGATTGGTTAAGGCCCTGTGGGCTCAGAGTATAAATTACAGGCAATTGCCTGCAATTCTCCAGTTCTAGTTGGAATCAATAAATAATGTTGTAACTATGCTGGTCTGCTGCTTGCCTACTGAAGCCCGCTACACAATAATTTGCTTAAGAACCATGGCAAAAAAAAGCTTGTAAAATTCAACACAACTCACTTAACAACCTTCTTGCTTAGTAACAGAAATCTTGGTCCCAATTATAGTCGAAACTGTAATGCTATGTGACTCTTAATGTCTACAGAGATTCTCGGTCATCCGGGTCATAGTTATCCCAAAGGTGCTTTTTCACGAGGCAACTGGACGTTTCACTTCTCATCCAAAGCACCCAATGCCTCTTTCAAACCTCTTGGCCTAGAGCAGCGGTGATCACCAGTCCTTGGAGCTTGCTCCTCTGCAGCCTCTGGAGCCTCCCCAAAGCCCACGAGAACAGCTTTGCTTTCCCATTCTTTGCAGAGGCTGCAAGCCCATGCAAGAGCTTTCTCCAAAGTTTCCAGGCCTCGTGCGATCCAAAGGAGCCTTGGATAGGCATTTTGAAAAATATTTGCATATAAATGTATTTATTTTTTAAATAATATGTTTATTTTTTTTAAATTTAATGTACTACTCTTTGTTATGAATTGTTTCTCTTTTGTCCCGGGGGGAGGGGGGATAGGTAAGGTGACCAACCATCCTCCTTTAGGGAGGACAGTCCTCCTTTTGTGAATTCTGTCCGTCCTCAAAAAGTGTCCTACATGTCCTCCTTTTCGATATTTGAAGACTAATCTGCAGGGCTTTTTTTCCCTCATAGAACGCTCAGAACAGCATTCCAGCACCTTTTTTTGATGGGTTTTTTTCAACTTTTGCATGAGCTATACTACTCCTATTGGCTTTTGAAAGCCAATAGGAATTGCTGCTGAGCACGCCAAAACACCCGGCTGACAAACTTTACACATGTAAGTTGTCTGCAGCGAAGGTGAATTGGAAGGAACTTTACACCCCTCCCTGCTACCCAACTACACCATCTCCTAGTTAGTCCCGAAGATACCTGGAGGAGACTGGAGCGGCGATGCTACAGTAACTTTCTCTTGATCTTCAGCCCTGCTAGGGCAATAATGGCTGCAGGCTCAAGAGGCAGGGGCTGCGGGGCTGCTGCGGGCGCGGGTGTGAGGGACAGTGGTGGCCGGCTGCTCCCCATGCTGTGGGAGCCGCGGGGCCTGCTCTACGCGGGGCTGCGCAGGGTGGGCGGTGGTGCTGGCGGGGCAGCTGCAGGCGGGGTGTGTTGACGGCGGGCTGCCCCCGTGACCGGAGCCAGCGGAGCTGGTGCTTTGGGAGTCGCAGGGTCCGCTCTACATGGCGGGGCAGCAGTGCTGGCGGGGCGGCTGCAGGCGGGGGCGTGGCATGTAAGCATAATTACAATATAAAAATGTTATTGTTACAAATGTTTTTATTATGCATTTATCATATTATAGTGTATTCTGTATTATTGTTGCAATGAATAAAATGTTTCTTTTATTTACGATATTTTTCTTCAATTTATTTTTGTCCTCCTTTTCATTGTAAAAATGTTGGTCACCTTAGGATAGGTGATGTGTGACATACTAGCAGAGTCAAAGTAGGCATTTTCTGAATTTTTGACACGCTGAGCCAAAAAGGTTCATCATCATTGACCTAGAGTGAGATGCTGGGCATAGCTAAAAGTAGAGCTTCATAGAATTCACTAGTGGCTGAGATGGCTTGCTAAACTGGGAGCTTCTAACGGAATAGAATAGAATAGAATAGAATAGAATAGAATAGAATAGAATAGAATAGAATAGAATAGAATAGAATAGAATAGAATGCAATGCAATAATAAAACAAAATAGAATAAATGGGATGGGACGGGACCGAACAGGATGAGACAAGACAGGGCAGGGCAGAGCAGAGCAGAGCAGAGCAGAGCAGAGCAGAGCAAGACAGAACAGAACAGAACAGAACAGAACAGAACAGAACAGAACAGAATAACAGAGTTGGAAGGGATCTTGGAGGTCTTCTACTCCAACCCCCTGCTTAGGCAGGAAACTCTATACCATTTCAGACAAATGATTGTCCAATCTTTTCTTTAAAAGATGGGAATTCATCCTCTGTTTCTGTCAATCTGCCAGCCTAAACAAGGATCTCAACTGGCCTTGTGGGAAAACTAACTCTGTTATATCTACTGTCCCAAGGCAAGTAAGTTTGGACTGGTGCACTTATATATTGCAACATATTTCATGTATCACTTCTCACTTCTCGTCTCCTATCTCATCTCCTTTCATCTCACAAGATTATATACCCGAAGTGGAATGCTGATTTTTAACCAAATCTTGTAAAACTTTCCTGATTTTACGTCTTTATTTATTTATTTTATAAGGCAAGGTTGCGAAAGGCCTGTGCGGCCATATAAAACTGGAAAGCTTTATGCACGTAGCATTTAACTTTAAGCATCCTTCATGGAAACTTGCAAGGCAGATCATTTGCATATTCAATACCAGTGACAATTTACTTCTCCCATCTGAGCTGGGCTTTCAACTGTGCCACTTGAACTAAATTAATAAACAGTAATTACAGAATGTTGTGCGAGCTGGCTGTTGATGTTGAGCAGATTCTAATCAACACCTTCTTTTAAGGGCCAATTAAAGCTGAATGTATGCAATATAAACATCTTCTTGTATTTAGGCATGAACCGCGGAACGAGTTAGGGAGAGAAAAAAAATTGAAAATGCAATTACAACAAGGAGGAGAGGATCAAATAAAAGGAAGCTTTACCCACATACTTCATAAGTGAAGTAAGTCAAATATATACCTATTTTATCTCCACTTACCTTTTAGCAATTCATTACAATCCAAACTCAACAAGATGGCATCTAGACCAGAACTTCTTTCCATCTTAGGAAATGACTTAATTCCTGACTAGAGGAATATTTATAAGGCTGTTCAATCCACATTACAGCCAATGCCTATTCAGGCTGTTTACATGTTGTTGATCTTGTACATTGATAATTTGATTCACCCATAATGTATAGGAAGTGTACAATCTGAGTGCATTGTATGCAGGTTACTATATTGTTCATTCATACTAATATCCACCTATAATGAATGTACACACATCATAAATACAAATTACTAGGGTTAAAATTGTCTCCAGAGGCAGATGATAAATATTTTAAATAGAAGTATACAGCTCTCAATGTATATGTATGCAGTATATATACAAAATAAGTATCCCTGTATCTATTGATTGTTATATTTCTTTGGTAATAAGCACTGATTTGCCAATTGCTGCTGTTTTCTGAGTATGGAGGCCTTTAAATGAAAGAAATTAAAGGGGCATTTAATCTAAAATCTCTCTCTCTCTCTCTCTCTCTCTCTCTCTCTCTCTCTCTCTCTCTCTCTCTCTCTCTCTCTCTCTCTCTCTTTCTCTCCCCCCCCCAACCCCGCCCACTCTAGAATACACTGGCCTCCAATGCAAGCTAGGAATTCTGGGAATTGTAGGCTCCTAATTGATCTGAAAGAGGCCAGTTTGAGAAAGATTGCTTTAATGGAATTGGTTATATCTTTTGAATAATTATAAAAAAATATCATCCAACATGCATATGCATGCTGCACGAAGCCATATATTGAGAAAAAAATCAATAAACAACAACTTAATTACAAAGCAATGTTTTGTGAATAAATTCAAGAAATTCTTGCCTGCATATTGATCTCAGGGCAGGATTCACAATAGAAAAATAATAGGTCATGGAAAACCATGTTGTATTTTTCCCATCAAAAAAATGTCTAGTGGTCATTTGCTACTTTTGACTCACAATGGGATGGATTTTAAGGTCTGATGCTGACTCGTACCAAAGCTTAATGAGGACCCAGATTGTTGGGGGCAATATGTTGACTCTGTAAACCGCTTAGAGAGGGCTGTAAAGCACCATCATGTGGTATATTCTCCATCAAATTCTCCATCAAAAAGGCATTAAAGGGAATTTTTGCCAGCTTAATAAGATCTATTTGGAACTAGCATTTTAAATATGATTGCTAGTTAACCCACCTCCTACATTTGCCTAATATGTAGAACTATAAACTCACAAAAGAGATTGGTTTCACATAGTATATTATATAGAATTAGTATGAACCTTGTTGTTGTTTTTTACAGCTGAGCATGTTTTGAGAACCCAGCCTATGTTGTGAGTTTCTGATTCAGTGTATTGTGTGAATCCCCCTAAAGGACTTATTCAAAAACTAAATTAAGAATTTTTGTGCAAAGACAGCATACTCTAATCTTATTCATTTGCTTTACAGTTTTGTATTTGGCAAAGCCCCTTGTACTAATAAGTTCAGTTCTATCCCTTGGTGCCTATGAATCAGAGAATGCTGCTTTTCATATTTAAGCAACTGTCTTATTAAGCACTCAAGACTGGTTAGTTATACCACCTCTGACCTTACAAGGCAAATGTTCATGTTTCAATCCTTCTTCCAGATTTCATGCATAATTCTAATGGGTGATTACTCCAATTAAACTGACAGCCATTTCAATGGCTTATGCAAGACTAACCAACAGACAATATGTAATTTTAACTTGGGGTTTTTTTTTTCTTGTTTAAGGAATGGTTTTTGATTCTGCCATGAACTAAATCATTTTATCAATTCCACTCCTGTCTTTTTAACTTCTCCCATTAAACTACAGAGCTGGAACATATTCATGAATAGCTTCTTTCTGCTTTAACTCAAGTAGTTCCTGACATATCCACAAAAAAAAACCCTGGTCATTAACTCGCTCAAAGACTTTTACAATAGCCTCTTTAAATGACAGCCAGTGTGAGGCATTTGCAATAGGGGGACTCTGCATTGCTGGGACTCTGCTACTGTATTAAGAAGCTGTAGTGCAGGGGTCTTCAAACTTGGCCCTTTTATGACTTGTGGACTTCAACTCCCAGAATTCCTCAGCCAGCGTGCCTGGCTGAGGAATTCTGGGAGTTGAAGTCCACAAGTCATAAAAGGGCCAAGTTTGAAAACCCCTGCTACAGTGATACGAGTCATTTTCATCTCAGAACTCTTTTTTTGCATCTTCTCATTGTTTCAAGAAACACCAATGTTCTACAGATCTTCAAATGTTCCTTCTCTGCACGGGGATACCATGATTGTGGGACTAGATCACCTCCATGGTTCAATATCTTTTGAACCTAAAACTCAAAAGCAGGGAAGGCCAGGTCTAGCTGTGCAGTTTTTGGAAGTCCTGCTGAGAGATACTAAGCCAATGTTTAACAATGTCAGATAAGATAAACTAAGCTGAATGAGGCTACCTACTACCTAAGCCACGAACCACTTCTTGACATTACTCATAGGCAACCTTTCATAACTTCAGTGATTGCAGCATGACGAAACCAGCATTGTGACATCATGGCACAATTTTGGCCCTTTTTGTGCTTGTGTCGCAAAGTTGCATTCGAATACCCAAGGGGTGAAATTTGTGTGTGGCACTGTCACGATGCACGTTTTGTCCCTTGCCCTAGCACCATACCCACACCCCAAATTTTCAATCCCCAAGGTTGAAATTAAGCGACATAAACCATTCACCTAAGGCTGACTATTAAGGAAAGCAAAACACATTTATTTCCATTCTTAAAAGCACTCCTAACCTCCAAAACGTTTCTGCTGCAAATCTGCCCTTTCGGTGATATCACTGCAACATCAGAAATGTTCTCTGTGACTTTGAAGCCAGTCCCTCTTTGTCTATAACTGTATGTGTATGTGAAGGCATATACATGAGGGGTGAGGAAGAGGAGATAAAAGGTCAATCACCAATCGGAGAGTTGCAATGAGTAGGCTCACTTCAATCCAAAATACAATACAATGCAAAAAAAATAATCCCACCCAAAGATGCTTTAATGAGATCTATAGATTAGATCGCTGTCTTTTCTTTCTTTCTTTTTTTGTAAACAGCCCAGGTTTCCCCAACTCAAATCCCTTTGTCATTTATTTCAGACTGGTTTAGTACAAATCTTTATTAGAGACAAGTATCCCTTTGCTTTGGAAAAGACATCTTATTTCTTCCTATAGTTCTTCACATCTAAACTTATCTATTCTTTAAGAATCTACCAAGAATATCTTGACAGGTTGAAGTAGAGCTACGTAGAGCACTGGAGAAAATCCCTTTAGTGTACAGGTAGTCCTCGAATTATGGCCACAATTGAGCCCAAAATGTATGTTGCTAAGTGAAACATTTGTTAAGTGAGTTTGGTCCCATTTTATGAATTAAAAGTGTTAAGTGAATTAATGCATTTGTTAAGTTAGTAACATGGTTATTAAGTGAATTTGGCTTCCCCATTGACTTTGTTTGTCAGAAGATTGCAAAAGCTGATCACATGACCCCGGGACAGTGCAATTGTCATAAATATGAACCAGTTACCAAGCATCTAAATTCTGGTCATGTGGCCATGGAGATGCTGCAACATTCATAAGTGTGGGAAAACGGTCATATGTCACTTTTTTCAGTGCCATTGTAACTTTGAACGGTCACTAAATGAACTGTTGTAAGTTAAGGACTAACTGTACTTCCCTGGGCCCAGCCTGGTTTTCAGAGCCATGCTTGCTGGGAATTCTTGGCAATGCCATGTTGGGAAAGACTAAGGAAGTTTTTTTTCAAAAAGAAGACCCATTTTTATCTTCTTTCTCATGGACCTCAAGAACTCAAGCAAGACCTTTGGTTCCAACAGGTTTTGACCTAACCAAGAGCTTGTTTTAAAGTAAACTAACACTGTTGTTTCAAGTGGCTTTTCTATTCTGAGGTTGACCCCTTTTTTCATTTTGTATTTGTTAATGAGATAGAAGGATGGTAGTTTTAACCTCTTCTCAACTGCCAAAAGTGTTGGCATCAGACTCCAATCATCTTGCATGGTTGAATAACCATTGTATCTGGAAGAGTTTCATGGTCCTGCAAATATTGACAGAGAATTGTTTAAAGGAAAAGGGGGGGGAGAGAAAAGGAGAGATGAAAAAGGCAAGATAAGGTAATTAATCTGTTTCTGCCTCTTGTTTATTTGTTTGTTCATTCTGATTTTTTTAATTCTCAACAAAAGAGGCAGACGCGCCAAATTGCATATGGTTAAACAGCTTGCTTGCTTATTTTTAATAAATAAATTGCTCTTACACATCTGCCAAATGACCTAAAAGTAAACAATCCACATGTTGAGCTGGCCATCCCAAATGGTGCCTCTAACTAGACATACTTAGAATCCCTTCTTCAAAGGCAATACTTGGAAATAAATCCCACTATAATCAGTTGGAGCTCCTTGCCAGCAAATAGCGTCAGACTTGGGTGGTAGATCCCTTGGGTCATCCTTTATGCTAAAGCAATGTGTCTTATCTACCAAGAGAGAATCGCTATTTATTATTCTCGGAAGGATGTCAATTGTGTTCAATAGACATTAATATCTAGATTAATCCTGGGGAAGATACAACATGCAGTGTAGCACAGGTCTGTTTAAATAAATGCTTCATGAGTAATTGAGTTGTTATTTGCTAATAGATTTTCTCTGTTTTATTACTGTTGTTTTCTTAAGACATGTCCAGAAGTCCAGTCCAGTTTGATCTGCTCACAATTAGGACACGATTTGTGAAACAAAGCAAAAACTACTATTTTCTTTTTAGACCTTCACTATTGTCTTCTTCTCAAAGGGCACGATTTATTTTTTTTAAAAGGCTCCCATCCTCAGTCAAGTGCATTCAGTGCTTCTTACCACTGAGGTAAGTTTTGGGTTGTTTGGGGGAACCCTAAAATGTTTAATTATAACAAGTTTAAGTGTAGCACTTCTACAATTTTGAACAGATTTATCCAAAACTGTTTTAGTAACATATAAAAGATGAACAGGCACCGGATAAAAAAAAATCCTTAAGTAGTTTTGGATTGTCTGCCAAAATATCTAGAAGACATGAATCTTTCACTTCCTGTATTTCAGATAGCCAGACATTTGTGTCCTCAAAATGACATCATTTATGACCAGGAGAAATAAGTTGGCAGGCTTGGGGGGATCCAAAGGCCTATAAGAGTACAGTTTCAAAGCAAAAAAAGTACAGGACTCTCCTTTCATCCCCCAAACTAAGACAATTAAATTGTGTATCTCAAAAGCTATCTATTGGTGGGCACAAATACCACAGGGATGGGATGGAATGGCAAAGACCAAACATAACTGTCTGCAACTCTAAAATAGGAGTCTCTTACTCGTTAAAAAACAAAATGAAATATTTTTTCATGACTTGGTGGGGCCGGGCAATTATTTATTAATATCTTAATATTCTGCCATTTCTCTGATTTTATTCTCCCAGCAACCTTGTGGGAAAAAACTAGCTGAGAAAGAAGCCCTGTTTGGAAATTACTGAATCAGAAGTACTAATCACTCCCAATGAGTTTTAACTCCTGTTCCAAATCTTCCAGATAAACATCAGTTTCTTTGAGATAGCTGAGTCTGGAAGAAAAGAGCTTTTGTGCATACAATGGAACAGCCATTTAGGTAGTCCTTGACTTATGTCCATAATGGAGCCTGCCCATTACAATTGCAAGTCGTGAGTTCATGAAGTGAGGTCATCCACGTGACCAACCCAATTTTAAAACCTTTTTTGAGGCAGTCATTAAATGAAAGTCACAGTCATTTTAAGTAAGCATTGTGGTCATTAAGTGAACATCATAGTTATTAAGCGAATCAATTGTTCGCTATGTGCTGGTTTTGCCGAAAACTGGAAAAAACACCAGATTTTGGCAAAAATGACATAAAATGCAGTCACATGACCATAGGACATTGCAAACGGACATAAATGTGAGCCAGTTGCCAAGCGCCTGAAATGCAGTGATTGGGGGGGCAGGCACCATTGGAACTTTAGAACCGGGTCATTAGTACCCCTGTGGAGGCCCATTGTTACTTCAAACGGTTCCTAAGAAACCAGTTGTAAATGAAAGTCTACCAGGCTTTCTCAATTGAAACATTCTTGGTATTTTTGTGAACTGCTTCCACTAATGTGATTCAGATGAATGTGGGACCCCTCCGTGTTGCTCACCTGGTTGAGTTCAGCTCTTGGTGACTTCAAGGATGTATCCGGATAGTTTTCTATGGAAGTGGTATACCGCTGTTATCTGAGATTTCTTGTCCTTTTCTTTTTCATTTATTTCTGTCTGATTGAAACCCTGGGATTCCCTGGTAATTCCCATTCATGTACTGACTAGGTCTGATCTGACAAGCATTTTGTGATCAGCCCATACCCTATTTGTAATGTTGGAATGGGTGACGGTCTGAAGTCATCCAGTGCCCTTCATGGGGAGCTGAAGGTGACTCGAATCTAATCCAGCCTTCCAATGGCTAGAGCATGGACTGGGTTTCCATGAAGTAAATTCCTCCCTGCAGCACTGAGGACATGCAGCTTTCTCCACCTTGCAGACTGAATCATGTTTCTGCTGATGGCCATCTCTAAACTCATCTTTTGACATACCATGGGTATCCACAGGAGGAGACGTGGCCTGCTTCACTCCATCATGCCACTAACTCCACCCCTTGTGGTACTTGTATGTGACTCACCTGCATCCATGTTATAAACAGGCTAATCAAAACAAGTGAAGAAAAAAAAATCACCTACATTGCTGGGCAGTGTTGACTTACAATAAATATTAAATTAAAGATGTAATACTTGCTAAGTATCATTGTTCATGAACTACCTCAGATTCACAGAGCCATCCCATTTTTCTGACCTTCCTTCTCACAGGACTCATGCATAAAGCTCCTTGCTCAAGTTCCAAGGGATCTGCTTACTGTACTATTGGAGTCATTTTTCAGAGTGAGATGGATGGCAAATAAATGTAATAAATAAATGTAATAAATAAATACATACATACACACATAACCTAACATACATACATATATACATATACATGCATATACATATACATACATACATACTCTGAGTAAATTCCAGTGTGGCTTGCACCCAGTATATTCCCAGTCAATCCCTCCATTCAGAATCCCAATCAAGAGATCGCTTGCCGCTCAGTTCAGCTAGCAAACTATACCTAGATGTTTGCTTATTAATCAGTAAACATCAAAAAGAGTTATAAGAAGACAGACTGGCAAAAGAAGGGAGGCAGAGCCATGAGCAACAGGCAACAATTGACATAATCTATGCTCATGAATGAAGGCGAATATATGTGTCCCACTATAATGTTGCAGGACTCAATCTAGGTCGGTCACCAGGAGCAAAGGCTTAGTTTTCCGAGCTTTTTGTCTTGTGCTGGAGCCCATCCTCAGGGAACTTCTCTCTAGCAGAGTCTGCTAAAGAGAGGCTCTGTACTTCTCCAAATCTAAAGGTCGAGAAACAAATTAGCATGGAAAGTCGCAAGGGGCTTTCGGTCATTACAGCTTTCATACTTTCATGTACTCATCAACACCAGAATATAGTTGGAAAGTAAGACACCAGGTGATTTTGTTTTCCTATCCAGCTCCTCAATTTGATGAACAGGGAGGATGTGTCCAACAAAAGTGATGCAGAAGTCTGCTTTGAGCGACAACCTGAATATTACAAGCAGCTTTTCCCACCCTATGGTGGCATAGGACTACCAACATCAGAAAAAAATTAGTTCCAACAGCTGGTTATCCTAGAAAAATTGTTCCTTTTTCCTTTTGATTTTAAACAACAGTCACATGTTGATTCCCTATTGGTTCTTGCAAGAGCATTCCATCAATTTGCTAAGTGCTTATCGTTTATTTTTTAAATAACTCAATGACTAAGTCCTCCATGCTATTTTACAGGATTATCCTGCTACTCTATTTTTTTAGGATGTGTAAGGTCCAGCTAATTAGCTTCATTGTGCTTTCTCATTAACATTATTTGGTGGCCATTTGTAATAGTGCAAAGTAATTTTTGAGCACAATTTTGCAACCATATTGCATAAAACCTACATAATTTCCATCTAATTCTGATGCCTAATATGCTTCTTCCAGGATTATATTCCTGCTTTCATTATTATTAATTAGGCATTTTTGTCTAAGACTGCTTTTTCCAGATACATCTATTGGCATTCCAATTGACATTCCTATTGATAAGTTAACTTTTTCCTTGGTGAGGTTCATCAAAGCCTATAAACATATCTTTGTTGCAGATATATTGACTTGATGCACCTGTATAGAGCAAACAAATCTGTTTTCAAATGCAGGCTCATTCCAATTTCAAATAAGCATTTATTTGCTAATATAAATACTGTTTCATTGTACCTTGTTATAGTTGCAGGTTTAACTTTTCTTTTAATACAATTGATCTCGTTATCTTTCTCTGTTGTATAGGTCTTAGCTTGGTAAAATCTGCATCCCCTTTTAATTTGTCCTCTTTTATTGCAGTAAACACCAAACTACATTTCTCTCTTTTATCTTGTTTAGAGACTTCCTTTCAGTTGCATGGCTCAAATCACGCTGGTATGCTTCCAGTATGGCAATTACATTCTCAAGGGAAATTTCATCATGAAGTTTGATTAACTCTACTATATATTTATAGTTTTCTGGTAATGATCTTAATAACAGTTCCTTGATTAAATCAACAGAAAGGTTCACACTATTTTGTTTTAGTGACTTCTGAACAGAGAAACACTCAGCCACATGTTCCATTAAAATTCCACTCCACAGTAATTTTAGATTTTACAGATTTTCTGAACCTTAAAATATTGTTGCTGATTTCTGTGCTTGCAAAAGTCTCTTTAAGCTTGCCCCAAATCTCCTTTCCTGAAGCACAATTTTTGAATCAATTTATAATTTGCCGAGTTTAATCTCAGAATTATTTCAGACCTAAGTTATATATCCCGTTTCGTCCAACCTATCCTAACTTGAGCTTCCTCTGGATATAGCAACTCCCAGTGTTTAATTTGGACCCCATCTGTAAACCTTTTGTAGGAAATTACTGTAGATAACTCCCAGTTTAGTTTGCATCCAGGACAATCCCAGCCACCCGTGTACTCAGATCGGAGTAAGCATACAGCCCACCCAGTCCATCTAAGCAAAAAGGTTACTTGTTGTTTATATGCAAACATTAGCAAACATCAAAAAAGTTATCTAGCAAAATGGGACACAATCAGAGAGAGAAAGAGACGGGAACAACAGGTAAGAAATCACCTGTGGAGGTTCAGTAAAAGGACCACTGTGAAAGCAGCAGTTCTCTGGGGTAGGAGAAAAGCTCATCTCCAAAGATATGAGGACAAGATCTTGACATCCCTAACATTCTCCAATCTTATTCCACTCATCCAAGAACCCAGATGAAAAAGAGAAGGTGTCTCTTCCTGTAGCAAGATCCCTCAGGGCAAGAATTGGGGCCACTGAACAGTGCAGAAAACCAAGCTGAATGTCCTCACCCCATCCTTCAAAACCTTGAGATAACTTGATTCCAAAGTTGTGCAGATCTGAAGTCCTCTGATCAACCCACTAGCTAGGAGTGATTGATCCAGAAAGCAATTTTATAATTCAAAGGCTTTACACAATGAGTAACACTACATGCTATGGCCATGATTCACTATAACACTGCCACATCTTTTGAGTTCTATAGAATATTGAATGGTAAGATCACAATAGGGGGGGGCTACATAGATCCCATTGTTATTGATAGCTCATTTCCCTGCTGTTACAGCCTTGCCCCACCTGGCACTCCTATGCTGGGATCACAACATCTGGAATTTCCAACCAAGATATTGGAAGACCATGCTGGTTAACAAGGCTGGAAATTGTAATATCAACATGCCAAAAGGTGCCAGTTTAGAAAAAGGCCAGAGAATGTCTCCTTATTCAAAATTACAACCTGAGACTCATTACTGTTTGCTGGATAAGCAGAGAACGAGCAGAGACCCCAGTTTTAAAAAGTAAGTAATGCAACTAGGAGCAGCATTTTCACAATATATTTTTTTCATAATTATGAACTTGCCAGCTCTCTCATCTTACCCACTCAAGACCAAACTTTTAAATGTTCTTAGGATTATTTTTGACCATGGCTTTCCCTTCCTTCAGATTGTATTTCCTCTCTTCCTGTGCAATTCCAGGGGAAATAGAGGCCAGCTAATAGATGAAACTATTGTACTTTGTTTATTTAGGCATGGAATCAAAAGACGTTTGACTTGGGAAAGCAAGTGATTACATCAACTAATATAAAATCCCCCAAAGCTATTGCTACTCACTTTTTATTTCTAGGCGCATGGGGACTCATTAGTTTTTACAGGTACTGTTTCCAAAGCTGAAAGTTCTCCTATCACTAAATCTAGCTTTACTGCATGGGAACCTTTGCAAGGCTTCTCCTTCTCATTTTATCCCTCTGCAAAGAAACACACTTGAGCCATCAAGAATGATGAATTTGGTCTGAGGTTGGCCCTCCTCTCTCCTAGCAGTTACTTCCTCTTGATTATTTTAAACCTATTGTATTTTTAACTTACTTTCTGTCTGAAGCCAAAGCAAGCACTGAAGTCTCCTAACGCAGTGTGTTAAAAGTAAGCTTTAAACAAAAATCGTACTTTCTAGTGGGTTGTGAAATTTCAAAGCACTCTACTGGGACTCTGAAATAGAGACGGCTCGCAAGGAGAAGGCAGCCTGGCATTCCTGCTACAAATCAGCAATATTTCTTTTTTTTTTCTTTTCCTTTTTAGCATTTGCACAAAGATTAAATTACCCATCTCTGCAGTGAATGCCAAGATTGTCGCAAATGTCCAAATAATTTAGGCCAGTGTTTGGCCGATACGTTTTTCCACTGAGGGACGCATTTGCTCAAGGAAAAGCTGTTGAAGCTACAGACTCGGTGGAGAATAAAACTGTGCACAAGGAATTGCCTTAAGCTCTTAGTCATACGTCTTAGGGGTGCAAGGGAATTCGAACGAATGTTCTTAATTTATAAAACATTTATTTCTTTATTACGTTTCAAGGCTGTCCCGTTCCAAATGGCTCTGGGTAGCTTCACAGCATTAAAAGCAACTGTCCCGACGAACAAATCCATAAAACAGCAATCATTTGAGGAATAAAATCATCCATCCATCCCCTTAACCTAACCTGATGCCCTCCATATGTCTTTTGACCATGACTCCCCACAATCAGCAGGGTCACTAAATGTTCTGTGACTTATAGTCCCCAAAAACAATCGAGAGTAAGGACAGTGAAGTCAGAGTAATAACCGATCAGGGTTCTACCTTCATAACGAGCCATGTTGGTATGAAATTTTGGAGCTGAAACAAGAGGCATTAGAAATAAAACAATAGGAGCACACAATAGCAAAGTTGGATTAGGGTAGGGGTAGGCAACCTTGGCTCTTTTATGATTCCTGGACTTCAACTCCCAGAATTCCTGAGCCAGCATGGCTGGCTCAGGAATTCTGGGAGTTGAAGTCCACAAGTCATAAAAGAGCCAAGGTTGCCTACCCCTAGATTAGGGCTAAGGTTCATTTACAAGTTCAGTGCTTTGACATGTTTTGTCAGAAGTAAGCAGTTTGGCGTGAGGAGAATGGGGGATGTATAGAACATAAACAAAATGTTCACTAAACTTGATTTCTCCCACTTTACTTTAAATGCCAGCCAAACAGCCTTGTAAACTGAGGGGCTGCAATCAGCCCCACCTTCCAATTACCACTGTAGCAGCTTTTTTTTTTTAAGTCAGACAGGGCTACTGCTCCAAGATTACAGTTGTTAAAAGCAGAAAATCAAAGAGCCTTTGGTTAGAGAATCAGAATTATATTCAGCATTAAAGGTGAAAATGAAGTGCAAATGCATAGGGAGGCATTCTACATTTTGTTTAATTGTCTTTTATCTTTCCCAATAATTTATCATATTGTGCCACTTTCATTTTCAGAACGCCCTGAGAAGTGAATTTCAGAAAACTATTAACAATTTCAAAAACCAGCTGTAATTCTAGGCTTCTTGCTGGGAAGTTTTAGAATACGTCTGTTTAACATGTCTTCCCTTCCTCCGCATTCTCTCTTTGATATCGTTTAAATTTCTCTTAACCCGTTGGCTAGCATGAACTTGGTGGAATCTTCATAATTTATAACATCTCTGGTGTTTTTCTCCTGACTTTAATTAATTACTCAGCTCTGCTTTAAAAAAAAAAAAATAAGGAAGACTGGGATGAATGTAAATAGCATCGATTTAAATTATATTTTGTAGTTGGAGAAGAACTAAGAGAATATACTGCCCAAGGCCCTGACTCTTGGGCCTTCTCTTTTTATTTTTCTCTGCCAGCCAAAATATCTCAAAGATTTGTGACTTACAGTTTTTATACTTGGTCTATTAAAGGATCCTCTCTAAATCTTTTAAGCCCCCTTCTAAAGAAATAAAAAGGAGTGCCTTTTAAGGACACCACAAAATGTCTAATGCTTACATCATTTAGAGGGCTATATACTTCTATTGTCAAGTAGATATCCTAATTCCTCAGGGAGAGTCTCTCCTAATGTTTGGAGAACACATACAAACAAGTTGTTTCAAAATAGGTTTCAAATGCTAGTTATTTCAGATTGAAACTGCACTAACATCGGTAGCTCTAAAATTGATAACCAGATGCATTTACCTATTTCTTTGCCTGATCATGCATTATAGAAGTATTCTGTACTGTGTATGATAATATGGAGACCTTTTCTCTAAAAGATTTTTGCAAGGTGTAAGAGTCTCTGCCTGAATCAGGAGTTCCCAAATTCTTCAGCAGATCAACCCCTCCGTGAAATTTCAGATTGTTCACTGATCCCCAAAGATTTATTATATGAAAATATAATAATTATATGAAATATACCATTAACTATACCATAGTACAATAATATCAACAACTGCAAAAAACGATGATAATAACTTCACAAAATTCAGTAATATTTTAAATATGAAAAATCTAAGATTTAACGTGCCTTTTTTGGGGCTGAAACTGTGAGGTTTATTAATGGGAAGGATGCATCTGCTGAGTGGGCGCTGCAATTTGGTTGGAGATTAGGGAGTTTTAATCGTAAGTTACTAGGTTCAATCTGTTCCTATTGACCTCCACACATTTACTGACACGCCCCCTTTTGACCCCAACCATTTATCAAATCTCTTGGATAGAATTCTTGGGATCGTTATTGACTGTTTTGTGTAAATACTGGCCTATATATGAAGCTAGTCTTGAATGTTGAGGACCTACAATGGTACTTGTCTGAAATGATATAGGATCTCCTGGTTGAGCAGGGGGTTGGACTAGAAGACCTCCAAGGTCCCTTCTAGCTCTATTCTGATTGAGTACAATTAACTTGGTTGCCTCTAATTCAGAAACATCAATTGCTCCACAAAGGTGCTGCTGTATGGTTGACCCAATAAGCACGTTTCCTTCTTCAGATCCCTTCCCAGCATGCAAATCAGTCTAAAACACCATCAACAAAAACTCTTCCAATGGCAGAAATCCAGGTTAAACAAAAAAAAACAAACCTTAAAAGGGTTAGATTGAGTTGGAGGGGAAAATGAGTTGACTTTGAAGACAGGGCTAAACAGGTACATTATAAATATACTTGGATTTTGTACTTAAATAAAACAATTGCACGGCTCAACAAAATCACAAGTTAGCAGCACATCATGCAGTCTTAAATGCAAGCCCTGTGTTTCAGAGAGCACACTCCTAGGAAAACATACCGAGATTTATAATCCCCAAGCATTTATCTGAATGGAGGTGGCCTTCAGAAAACTTCCTAGCAAAACAGCTTCACAACCGAATAAAGAGCATCAACTGAGAATGGGAGAATTGCACAGCATCATCACATAAGGGCCACAACTTGCATGCCTCAATGAAAGACCATATGTAAACTCTGCCATTGGAAAAGTTTTTGTTTTACAGGGTTTTAGACTAGTTTGCATGATGGGAAGGGATATGAAGAAGGTATAGTGCTTACATTAGGTCAACCATACCCTTTTGTAGAACAATGTGTATTTCTGAATTAGAGACAACAGAGTTAATTGTGGCACTGTAGGCCTCCAACGTTCAAGATTAGCTTTATATAGGCCAGAATTTACACAAAACAGTCAATTACATTTTTGTTCTGACGTCAAAGTGCTTGACCTTTTAACCTTATCATGGTTTGTTGCAGATGTTGATGATTGGAGTGTTTCCCCCCTCCCCCCCCATTGCTTGAAGAGTCTCTCAGGGTCCTCTGCATGCCAAAACTTGGACAAGCCTACTCTTTGGGTTAGTTGGATGACCCACAGATCTTGTCTCAAAAAGCTCCCTTTTCCAAATAAAGCCAAGTTTTGTGGCAGCCTTTTGGCTTGAGGTGAGAATTTCTGCTAACAAGGTTCTGCAAAGGGCAGTTTACTTTTAAACTGCCATTAAGCAAGAATTCCTGAACAGACAAGCTATCTCACAAGCAGCAGTTTCAGAAATACGTCAAACTTCCTTTCTGAGCTCTAGAAGATTGCATCTGTGCTGCAGCTCCTCTCCGCCAACGGGAGGGGAAAACTTGCAAAGTTTAGTCATCCAAATGGCCCTCTTATCTGCCAAAACCTAGAGCCAAAGAACACAACAACCACTCATCCCCCCCCCCTCTTATCCTCACCCCCTACGCCTTGCACAAATGACCCAAACTTGGTCAAGTTCACATGTCCCCAGAGATGATTGCATTTCACTGCTTCAAAAGAGCTTTGGTCTGCACAGCCTGTAGCAGCAAATTTACACTTCAAAAAGCAGACAGCTTTTTTCCACATCTTATTCACTTAATGGGTGAGAATGTAAAATTAGTTCCGTTGCTGATGAGGACCTTAAGCGAATTGAAAAGTGTTCATTTGTCAGCACAGACTTACTGCCTGGAACATGATTATATAGCTAATCCAATAATGGGTTTTGATGCTGAGCACTTATTTATATACAGCATCTATTGTTATCTGTTGATAATCAGGGCCTACAATTTACTCTTATTTTCCAAGTGTGTCATTAGATACAGAGACATCTCCTGGATATTACATGTGGCTAACAGTCCCACAAATGCACATGAACAA
>NW_015386822.1:646476-692627 GCF_001527695.2 Protobothrops mucrosquamatus
AAGTTTTGGAATATTTACAGTTTTTTTTTAAATAAGGCTTTTCACTTTATATTAAGTAGGGGGACTAACTTCATAATAGTTTTAATAATTCCCCAAAGAATTTTAATTTTCTGTTTACACACCAAGCAGGTTTACATTCTGCACTTTGAGAAGACAAATGAAAATGTTTTCCCAAGGCACTGGAGTAATTTAACACAGCTGCATTTTATGTATATTTGGAATGATTTTAAGGATCAATGAAGAACAGGTGACCTAAATATTATTGGTGACCTACATTCTTTGGACTATTGCAACGTGCTCTGCAGGAGGTTAATTATGAAGGTGATGCAGAAGCGTCAGCTGGGGCCCAATACAGCAGCCCAAGTCATTTTTGGTGCACCTCAGTACACCCCCATCACACTGCTATTGTATGGATGGGGCCGGTAGCCCCCTGAGTATACATGTTATGTGCTCCTTGTGCATGGTTGGCCAAAGACCAATTGTACTTGGGCTGCAATCTATCCCCCATTGATAGGGCCCCTGATGGTTCTTCTGCTCCTACCATCCATCTTTCTGTTTTTCTGTGCATCCAGCCTGACCCTTGGCAAGACCTTCCCATCAGAAATGCCAACCACCACGGCCTTTCTACATGGGGTCAGCTGCAGTTGCTTTAACATGTACTGCAGCATGCCATTGTCCAACAATTGCAAACGGTGGAGAATATGGGGAAAGTGAAAAGAGAGTGAGAGTATAAGAAGGAAGAGGACAGGTTGTTTTGCCTCTAACGGTTGGGGCATAACATTGGCTAGGAAACAGCCCTGGCCATGGCCCTGGGTGATAAGCCAACATTGTGGAAATCAGATAATTCTGATAGCTTAGATGTTTAAAGAAATTAGATAGGCTCACTATTAGGCAATGATCATACCAGAAAGACAGACATACTGATTTCAATAAGAGATAGCAGTGCAGACCTACAGGGTACATACATTTTTTTTCACTCCCTTCTGTTGAATCATGTCCAATTCGCAAAGGGTGCCTGGATAAGTCCCTGCAGTTTTCTTGGCAAGGTTTTTAAAAAGTGGTTTGCCTTCATAGGGCAGAGAGAAAGTAGAGAAAAGCACAAGGGGACTCAACTGGCTTTGCGCCCAAGGTGAGGCTAGAACTCTCAGTCTCCCAGTTTCTAGCCTGATGCCTTAACCACTACACCAAACTGGCTCTTGAGGTAACATCTACTCAGACAGTAACTAGGGAAAGTGGGTATAGAACAGTCTCAGTCAATGCCTTGGAATGAAATGCTAGCTAAAACAAACTTGGCTGAACTGGGCCTTTTTTTGTTTTTCTTTAAACTGCAATGGGAAGGAGCTGTGGATTGGTGCACATTTAGCTTGAATTGGCTGTTGTAGCTTCATCAAAGTATGGCTTGTAGCACATTCCAATGCTATAACACCCCTAGTAGCTGAAATACTCCTGGTAATGAATCTTTCCATGCTACTGCCATATGACATTTCTCTATGTTCTTTAATTCCATATAAAAAAAACCAGTACAGAATAATTACTGAATTGTTGGACAAGGACCAGAGAGATCTAGGTTCAAATCTACCTCTCAGTCCTGCCTACCTCACAGCATTGCTGATGTGAGAATAAAAGGAGAGCAAACCCTCCCCTTTTTTGTCTCTTTGCAAATTGGGCTAGAAATCTATTATTAACGAAAGAAAAACATTTGTGTGAGCTCCGATCACAATTATAGCTTTGCCCACAATTCATTAAGAGACGCATTTGGATGCCAAACAAGATGTTAAAGCAAACGGAACCACTGAAGTGCCTTGCCTGAAATACACAAGTTATGACACATTTTCATTTCAACAAACATTTTGGTGGATGGTAACTTCTATTCTCCTCCAATCTGCAATATATTCCTGTTCTGGTTGCAGAACAAAATCTTATGGGGCTGGAAGCGACCCATCAATATAACGTTTAGAGCTTCCTTTGTCTGGTGCCCCTTAAAATATATTATTTAAAATGCAAAATTTACACTTTACAATCTTATATAAAGATTTACCTCAGTAAGGATTTTGCAAACATAGACACAGTGTAATGAAAGAAAAAGCAGTCCTGATCTGATTGAGAGCTAATAAAAATCAGGACTGAAAACTGAAAATAGCACCCTTATCATCTTTCTTTCATTTAGACCTGATTACTAGGGGATTATAATGCAATCACAGCTATGTGTGAGAGGTAACTATGGGAACCAGTTTTAACTGTTTATCTAGCCAAAGATCTTAATTTAAGTTTGAACACTCACATTCATTTATATGAAAGACACCAAGGAGACAAAGTACAGAAGAAACAGATGCTTGCTTGTTCTTCTCATTTAACTTTATAAGCTACCGCCCAATTTGTCTTTCAAGGCCAAAATTAATTTCTGATGACAGTGTGAGTAAGTAATAAATGAAAAGTTCCTGTCCTGGGAAACTTGGTTTGAGTCAGGCTAATTTTCAGCAGGACAGGAAGGGGGGGGGATGGAGAACACAAACTAAACTATACTTATCATTCTAAAAAGGACACCAATAACATATATATTCACTCTTCTGCTGATTGCCAGGATTTATAGAGAGGCTATAACACCTTTCTCAAGAAGGTGGATCGGGGGAAAAGAAATCAAAAGACAATATACTATCCTTTCTTTCTTTCTTTCTTGTGCTATTTCTCAAGTCAGTTCCTTGATTTCTATTTGGATCTCCAAATTATTCAAACTTCCTTTGCTCAGAACTAATTTGCGCCTTATGCTTGTTCCAGCACGAGACGAGTCTATCATTTTGAGTAAGCAGAATGGATGATGTTGTCCCCAGCCCACTGCTAGCTTGCTGGGAAGACCACCACCACGTAATTATTTTGGCTCTCCATTAAAAGTAGTGTTTTCCCTCCTCTGTTAATTTAAGCAAGACAATCTGGTCCATAAATGTTCTACATTCTGAATTATTCAAATGCCTCTATTCCAATTGGTTGGTGTGTGCTCCGATGGACATGCCCTTCCATTTTCCCTTTTCTATCTTCAGCGGCTTTTTTGTAATAGTTTCCCTGCCATGAAAGACTGGACATGTTCATTCATTTATTTATTTGCAGGTTAATAATGGAATGGGGAAATGCTGGCTGTTTGTTTTAATTGGATGACATTGGCAAGAGTTCTATGAAGGTTCGCTTCATAACTTGCTTCATAACTCAGGTGGCAAGAAAAACTATAAAACTATTGTTTTCCTGTTTTTTTACCAGTGCTCAAAAGAAATGCCCAGAGAAGGGACAGTTATTGGTACTTATATCCCTGCGTGGGGGAAAGAAACAGGAAAATCCATCAAGCTTGTTGGCCACAGCCCAGACAAAACATTTCACTGTCTCTGAGATGATGTGGAGGAAAAGGATTGACTTTGATTTCCAACCAGATTTTGCCCTAAACACAAGCAGCTGAAAACTAAATGTGGGAAAGCACCCAGATCAGGAATGGAGATCCATCTGCAACCATCACTGGAGATTATTGTTCTAAGAAAGATAAAACTAAGTTTTCCAGTTTTTATGAATTTTAAGGGAGGGGATCTTTTAGCTTTATCAGTGTATGAAGCCCATTGGGTGTTTAACAGAGCTCTTTTCTTTCATTTCACACGTAAACTGGCATCATTTGTGTTCAGCATTAACTTGGCTAGTTCTAGGAGCAGCATAAAAAAGACTTGGAATTCCAGATGACCTCTGGTGTCTTGGTAGTTTATCCCAGACTTTTAAAGGCAGAAAGCCAAAAATAATTAGCTGTCTTGAAAACCTGAATGTTATACCTATGTATCGGTGACCCTTGAATAGGTAACATTTATTCCTTCCTCATTTTTTATTCCTTCATTGTTTTTCTTTTCATGTCCATATATGCAAAAAGAAATAATAAATGTTAACTCTTGTGCCTATTAGTAGAATTTTTAAAAATACATTTTTTTCCCTACCGGATATTCAATTTGACGGAAGAGAATTTGCTTTTCATTAAAGAAAATATGAAAGAAGAAGACATTTTGATTAAAATTGCTAAATGGAACATGGTGTCCAGATAGTTATTTAATTAAAAGATAGCCAAAGTGTATCTGTATATTTGTTTGTTTTGTGTATATGTATTGAATATGTTGTATGTTGCTCTACAATCACCTCTCCAGCAAGTCTGTACTTTTTCTGGTTCCCTTCTTTCTTTCTTTCTTCTTTCCTTCATCTTTTACCGCTTCAGGTATCGAGGGAGATACAAAGTTCTGGTTTTTGCTCTTCTGACGGCCTCAACCATTGTTGTTTGATGCTGTTGTAGTTTGTCTTTGATGTTGTCTCTCCATCTTCTTCTGTGTCTGCCTTGTGTTCTTTGACCTTCTCCTCTTTTTGTATATGCCTTGTATGGTATAGAATCCAAAGACATTCTCTCCAGATGAGGAAACCACTTTATTTGCTGCTTTTGTATGTAGTCTTCTTTCTCTTATGATCTCATTTCTGATTTTATCTTCTGGTCACTCCAGCAGCTTTCCTCAAATATCTTTCTGGCTTCCCACTTTTCAGATAAATCCCATAAGGAAATTCCTCCAGTTCTTCAGTTTAGAAAGGAACTTCAAAGAGTTCCTTTCTAAACCAGGAACTCTTCCTTTGTGGCAAGATATTTTTTTTGTCTCTTTTAACTTTTCTTTCAATCTTTGTATAAATCAATCTGTTCACCATCCACATTTACAACCAAAACAGTCTCCCTGGTTTTAGACTTGGCCAAGTTAGGACGCCATTTTAAGAGATGGTAAATTCTGGCTCTAGTATTTCTCAGGAGTTGATCCCTAACGTGATGAGATCTCAGAACTAGATAGATAGAGCATCAAATTATAGTAACAGACTCTATCAGCTTGTGACTTTGGACAATTGGGTTGTAACAGTATTGAGATAAGTGGACAAACAGCCTGATCTCATGCATGCCAGTAGACAGAATTAAGTACTGTACTTGATCTTAGTCAAAAAGGGTCAGAAATGATACTGACTCCAGCAAGATAAATTCCACAGACAAATCTACCAGAACAGTGAATGAACAAAACCACATCAACAAAGAAATGGGGCTGAAGAATTCACACAAACAAAAATGATGTGTCTCTCAAGATTTTCAGGAAATAAACATAACTAGTAGAGAACAGATCTTTTCTCTGGTAGAAAAAAAATATCTGAACATTTCCCTCTACTATCCCTAAATTATTGTACTTGGTAACTGTGTGTGTTTCACACATACACATACTGTTGTAATGGTGACTACATGGACAAATCTATATAGTTTTCTTGGGAAGAGTTCAAAGTGGTTTCCATTGCCTTCTTCCAAGGACTGAGAGAGAGAGAGAGATTTAAGGTCACCTATCTGATTTTATACCTAAAGCAAGACTAAAACTAACAGCCTCCTGTTTTCTCTAGGCCATCATATCAAAGCAGCAAAGAAATATAAAAAAAATCAATTTTTGGCTACCATCTAGTGGATATCTAGATTTTTGCAGCTCAGATCTGGTCATCCTAGTTATATCTGTTTCAACAATTGAGAAAATATTAATTAGCTTGCATTCTTATCCTCTACCACTGCTGTACCAACAATATAAGGCAGTTTCCTATGAACTTTTATGTTTCAGTTGAGTTATTGTCTCACAGAAATAAGTCTGTCATATTGTTCATCCTTCACACAATGTTTCCCAACCCTGGCAACTTTAAGAGGTCTGGACTTCAACTCCCAGAATTCCTCAGCCAGCATCCTGGCAGGGGAATTCTGGGAGTGGAAGTCCAGGAATCTTAAAATTGCTAATGTTGGGGAAAAATTGCTTCAGGGGGATCTCTCTTAGGAATCCTGAAGGCCCAAAACTCATTCCCTACCTTATGGAATATATACAGAGAAACTGCTCAACAAATTTGTAGATTTTATCAAACTGAAGTCAAAAACAGCATTCAAGATTACTTGGTTTGAATGAGAAAATGAATTCAAAACTACAAAACAGATAAATATGAAATTCTACATTTAGGTAGAGAGAATCAGTTGTGCAAAAACAGAACAGAAGATTCTGAGGTGGATACCTCTACTTTGAATTAAGTTCATTTCCAGGTGATTTCATGTCAGTATCTATGTAGTTTTTGGGACAATAATATAGATGTGGGTTTTCCATCACTTTCTTCTGAGATTTTTTTTTAAAAATTCCTAGTATAGCCTACAAACATTTATTTCCTAGTGGTCTCAAACCAGATTCTAACCAAAACTGACCCCATTTAGCATTTGATATCAACTTGGTTCCATTCAAACTTCGATAACAATATGCCTGATTTTAGTAGCCCACCAGCTAAGTTTAGTCACATTAAAAACTGGTGCAATTCCAGATTATCACAACAATAGCATAAAATCCAGAAAAGTAGTGTTTTGATTGAACTCTATGAGAAGAATTAAGTCCAATTATGAACACCACAATTTTAGAAATGTTCACTAATTCTATCCAGACAAGGCAATGTAAATTATGTTCAATCTAGAAGAAAGTTTAATGGAGTGCTATGTTTAGCCTTAAAGCAATCCAAGATCCATATTCAAATAGGTGGAAAATTGCCCAATCAGTGGGCATTCCAGAAAAGAAGACTTCAGCTAACTACAAGAACTGGAAGCAGGCTGAACGCCACCAAGGATTTTCTGATAATGCAAGGTGGTCATATATGGAGCAAAAATGCCAAATATGCCAGACTCTTCTTCATTACAGATTTTTAAACCAAGACTGGATGGGCACCGCTCATTTGCTACAGTTAAAGATCAGACTAGTCAGTCCTTGATCCTCAGAGAAATTCTAACCTTCTATTATGCTAATATTGGCCTCTGCAATTGGCAGCAATATGAAACCAGTAAATGGAATTGGTCTGGCCTAATACCAACAGATGTTTTTGCCTAGTTAAAACAAAATAAAACAGAACTTTTTGCTTGCTTCATTCCTTTCAAGCCACTGATTACAGAGTTCTAGATTTCTGACACTCACAGATGCACAAATGGATAAATTTTCGGCATCAATATTCTGCGTATGCAATTCAATGAACCCTTTGTAATGAACTCTCAAGATTAAATGCTTCTTCTGGCTTCTGCTTTTGAGAAAAATCATTCCTCCTCACATATGAATGGAATTTTTCATTAGCAGCAGTGGTTTGGGGGGGAAAAAAACCCGAGCAGTCATTTATTTATTGATCTATTTATTTTTTTACTAAGATTTCCCTGCTACTCCATTTAATACTGGCTTTGATGCTAAGCTGCAGAGGGGAAATATTGTGTTGGAGAAAAGGGTGAAGTTTCATTCATGATGTCCAGTTGTCTTAGTCCAATCTGGTGCACCATACTTTTTCTTTAAAGAAAAAAAAGCACTCTGTCATGCTTGGCCTAAACATGGTTTATTGAATAATAGTCTAGATTCTTAAGTATGAACTATGCAATATAAACCATAATGATTGAGTTGATAGCTAACAATAGGCCTAAATCAAATAAAATATATTATTACTTTGCATAACGGAGGGTTCCAGCTATTGTATTTAAGGGACTATGTCATCTTCCCCAAGAAAAACAGAGCTCCAGGCTCCTTGGAGAAATACAGCACACACATGTTGACTCCAAACCTTGATGGGTTCTGGAATCTGCACCTGAGCAAGAACCTAGACTGTACTGAGGATGAGCTGGCAAGATTAGTCAAAGCAAAACGCGTGCCTCATAGGTCTCTGAATTAGGACCAGGAGAATCCTTCTTCATTGCTCCCTCTATTCACACCCACATCAACCCATCAATAGAAGAAAGAAGCCTGGAAGAGAAAGGTCATGATGAGGAAGCATGTTCACCTCCTAGCCTTTTGCTTTCCCCTCTATCCTGGATAAAGTCTTCTGTCTGTCTGTCTGTCTGTCTCTCTCTCTCTCTCTCTCTCTCTCCTTCCCTCCCTCTCCCTCCTTCTCCCTCTCTCCCTCTCTCCCTCCCTCCCTCTCCCTCTCTCCCTCCTTCTCTCCCTCTCTCCCTCCCTTTCTCCCTCCCTTTCTCCCTCCCTCCCTCTCTCCCTCCCTCTCCCTCTCCCTCTCTCTCTCCCCCCTCTCTCCCCCTCTCTCCGTCCCTCCCTCTCTCTCTCCCTCCCTCTCTCTCTCACACACACACCCTTTTCAGTTCAGCCTTTGGGATTCTCAGATTGCCGCAAAGATCTGCTGAAGGCAGGTGTGGACAGAAGGCCTTCTGGATCCCTGATCCAGCTAACTGCCTAGCTTTCAAAGAAAGGAAGCCAAAAGAAAAAAGAAAAAGACATGTACTTACAGACAATATCCTCAGCAACATTGCCCCAAATGGAAATACAGAACTCTTTACAGAAAGATGGAACTATAGAACTGATTACAGAGTTCTATATACAAGTAGTCCCTAGCTTACAACCATTCATTTAGCAACTGCTCAAAGTTATAATGGCACTGGGGGAAAAAGGGATTTATGACCAGTCCTTGCACCTACGACAATTGCAGCATACCCCACAGTCACGTGTTCAAAAATCAGGTGCTTGGTAACCAGCATGTATTTACAACAATTGCAACATCCTAGAGGCATCAGATCGCCATTTGTGACCGTCCCAGCTGACTTCCAACAAGCAAAGTCAATGGGAGAAGATGGATTCACTTAACTACATGATTCCTTTAATGCTGCTATGATTCACTGACCAACTCTGGCGAAACGTAGTAAAATTGGGTGCGACTCACTTAACAACCATCTTGTTTGGCAATGGAAATTCTGGTTTGAACTTATAAGTCGAGGACTACAATCGATATACATTCTGAGCCTTTTATTTAACTAACACATAGTAAATGCAATCTTCAAGCCACTTTCCTGAGATTAAAACCCATTGAATGTGGTGGGGGTTGTTTTGGGGAGCAGTAGAAGCCTGCAGTGTTTCTGTCATTCCTCTTCCCTGAACAGCCAATCTAATGTCTTCTTCTCCCTAGAATATATAGTGCAGAGGTCTTCAAACGTGGCCCTTTTATGACTTGTGGACTTCAACTCCCAGAATTCCTCAGCCAGCATGCTTGGCTGAAGAATTCTGGGAGTTGAAGTCCACAAGTCATAAAAGGGCCACGTTTGAAGACTCCTGATATAGTGTAATATACAGCATAATATAGAACAGTGTAGCATAGCTGGCTGGGGAATTCTGGGAATCGAAGTCCATCTTAATGTTGCCAAGTCTGAAAAACACTGGTATAGAATATAGCAGTTTCACTTTGCCTGCTACAGTATATTCCTTAGAGACACTTCTTCTTTCTGGTCACACTTTCTACTTCTTGGCTTGTCTTCTTCTGACCTATTACTATCTTTTTTAACCTTTTATCAGTTCCCTCCTTTAGCATTTCTAAAAAACCTCGGCTATCTGCTGCACTTTGTGTTCTTTTATATTAGCAGTTTGTGTTCTTTTATATTAGGACGGTTTGTTTAACAACGTTCTTCCTATGTATGGTTTTTTTTTCTATCACTCCTTTTGGAAAAAAAAGTTCAAAGGACTTTAATTTTTATTGATACAGGGGGAATGAATAAGGAGGGGAAAAGAAGACTAACCAAACCCAAAGCTATTTTTAGCACTGGCCAAAACATTTCTCTTCAAACACATCTGTCAATGAATGCTATGCAGCACCTGTGTTTAAGCAGTAAAGGCTTTCCTTTTTTTCTCTTAATAATGTCTTACATTAATGGTGCTTTAATCTAGAAATTCCCAAGGCACTCTCCATTTAGATTCAATAATCTCTCCCATTTGCCACCAAACTGAATCTGTCTCCAGAGTGAAACTCGGCAGTAGAGAAACAGTGCCACAGTTTGCAAGGGAATATACTAAAAGATGAGCGAAATGTAACACGGGGGTCCCCAAATGCCCCCCCCGGGCTGTGGCCCACTACCGGGCCTTGAGCCCTTCAGAACCGGGTCACGGAAGTGGCAGGTGAGCGCGCGCACACACATCCCCACTTTCGTGAGCAGCAGATGAGCGCATGCACACATGCTCCATGTGCACAAGTGACGGGCATGTGTGCCCACTGCTCGCGCAAATGGAGCTGCAGGCAAGTGTATCTGCTGCTCATGCGGACCCGTTCCCTTTCAGTCAGTCAGCAAAGCTGGAAAGGTTGGGGAACTCTAATGTAACACAAGGAGAACCAGGGCACTTTCATACTAGCCAATGTAAGGAGCTGAACGTATACATAAGCAAGCTCTTTCAGACAAGTCCTTATAGCATGAGAAAAAGTATGTGCAAATCTTCACAATTCAAGGCAGCATGTAGCCTGTCAAGTTCAAAACAACAAGAGAAATGGACTCTGATTTTCCCTTCTTGCACAAGTGCTGTTGGGTGAGTTTCAAACTGTGGACATGAACTGTGCATGTAAAACCCAACCACATGCTTCCTCTCATACCACAGAATAACATTCACTATAAGCATTTGGTGGCTGCAGGAGGTGGAAAGAGAGAAAGGGGGGAAATTCCACTATGGGAAGGTTTTTTTCTTCTTTTTAATCACACAATCCTGGATTTCAAATGTTGGGAATTGAATCCTTTTTCTCCATATGATCACACATGAACATGTATGTGTAAAGTGCATACACTTCATTATGCATGCACCTGGCTTATAATCACAGTAGTCCTCTACCCAAAACACACATGCACAGAGCTCATAAATTCATCAATGTGAAGGAAAGGTGGGTAAATTCATTTCTTCTGGCCAATTTCCCTTTCACACAGCTGTTCTTCTATTGTAATTTGTTTCCACATTAATCTAGAAGACAAGGCATCTGGGGAATGGTGAACCACCAACAACTGTACTTTCATTATGGATTTATGATATGGATTCTCCTCATGAAGGTGTATTATTTTGTTTTAATTTTAATTGTGGTGAATTGGCAAGAATCCATTGACAGTATATAAATCAAATAATAATTAAAATAGGAGTAAAACAGAGCCAAATTTGCCACATGAATTAATGAATATATACAGGGTTAATTCTCGATTTACCACCATTCATTTGGTGACTGTTCAAAGTTACAAAACACACTGAAAAAAAGTGACTTATGACCGTTGGAGGCTAAAACATATAAGGAACTGTTGCAGGAATTGGGTATGTCTAGTTTAATGAAAAGAAGGACTAGGGGAGTGACAGGATAGCAGTGTTCCAACGTCTCACAGACTGCCACAAAGAAGAGGGAGTCAAGCTATTTTCCAAAACGCTTGAAGGCAGGATAAGAAGCAACGGATGGAAACTAATCAAGGAGAGAAGCAACCTAGAACTAAGGAGAAACTTCCTGACAGTTAGAACAATTAACCAGTGGAACAACCTGCTTCCAGAAGCTGTGAATGCTCCAAACTGGAAGTTTTTAAGAAGAGACTGGACAGCCATTTGTCTGAAATGGTATAGGGTTTCCTGCCTGAGCAGGGGGTTAGACTAGATGACCTCCAAGGTCCCTTCCAACATTGTTATTGTTATTGTTATTATATTATTATTATTTACAATCATTGCAGCATCCCATAGTCATGTGATCAAAACTAAGGTGCTTGGCAACTGACTCACATTTATGACGGTGGCAATGACTCGGGGTCATGTGACCATCTTTTGCGACCTTCTGACAACCAAAATCAATGGGGAAGCCAGATTTACTTAACAACCAGGTCACTAACTTAACAACTGCAGGGCTTCACTTAACAGCTGTGGCAAGAAAGGTCGTAAAATGGGGCAAAACCCACGTAATAACTATTTCGCTGAGCTACAGAAATTTGGGGCTCAGTTGTGGTCCTAAGTTGAGGGCTACCTATAAATGTTAGCAAATAAAGACGCTCTCATGTCAAACTTGACTTCTGGTAAACTGAGGGAACATTTATTGGTAATGTTTGGCAGCCGCCAAAACATTTATCTAAACAAAATAAAAAAACATCATTAGAGACCACTATATTACAATCGTGTTCACTGTCTAGATTAAACACTATAACAAGGGGACCATCTCCCAAGGAAGGGGGCTGAATAATTATGGTGTTGTTCCTGAAAAGGCCCCATCTCTGAAGTGAACCATTTTGAGGTGTTCTTGAAACCAGTTCCTGGAAGGACAAATCATGAATTGTCCCTTTCTGAAGTAATAATCATTCATTCCTTAATACATTCTTACTTAAATTACAGTGTGTTCTATATAGAATTACCCTGGAACAAAGTTCACATCTGGCTAGACTGCTGACAGATGTGATTTTCCAAGTCATAAATAACATTGTCTGGAATCCTTGCAAAATCTTCCACTTTGTTCCTAAACCCAATTCAAGTTGCTAATTCCTATCTATCAAACAGAATTTCTCAATGATTTAAAGTCAAGATACATAAATCGCTGCCTCCTTCAGTAAAGGAAGTGTTTCAGCCTCCTACTATATTTGATTTTGTAAGCCGTTTTTCCAAACAGAAATTGTTTTGTACAAATTACTTTAGCCCAGGACAATGACTTCATAGATACTAGCAGTTTTTGACATTATCACTATCAATGGAGTCTATATTCATGGCATTTTGCTCTGCAAAAAAATATCCTTGGTAGGATATGCTACACATGAGCAGCACATGATAATGCTACACATGAGCAGCATTAAAAAGTGGCCTGTTTATTTACTTAAAGGACTAATATGGCTGCCTGCTCATCATAAGAAATACTGCTCTGGGCAATCAAACTCCAAAAATAAAAGCAAAAACCTGGCACCTCAGCCATCCTCCTCTAATGCATCCAACAAAACCATTCCAAGTTTGTGTGGGAATGAGATAAAGTTTGAACAGTAACAGCAACAGAGTTGGAAGGTACCTTAGAAGTCATCTAGTCCAACCCCCTGCTCTTGTAGGACACCTATACTATTTCTGGTAAATGGCTATCCAGTCTCTTCTTAAAAGCCTCCAGTGATCAGGCACACAAATTCTTCATAAATGTTTAATAATAATAATAATAATAATAGTAATAGTAATAGTAATAGTAATAGTAATAGTAATAGTAATAGTAATAGTAATAGTAATAGTAATAGTAATAGTAATAATAAAGTTGGAAGGGACCTTGGAGGTCATCAAGTCCAACCCCCTGCTCAGGCAGGTAACCCTATACCATTTTGGACAAATGGCTGTCCAGTTTCTTCTTAAAAACTTCCAGTGTTGGAGCATTCACCGCTTCTGGAGGCAGGTTGTTCCACTGGTTAATTGATGTCTTCATCTTTGGCTGAGATGTACTTTTAAGGCGAACATCGTCACACATTTCGTCCTGAGTCTTCAAAGCTATATCTGCATCTGGAGGGTGGGGGAGCAGAGTCTATGCAGAAAGTCAAGAGTCAGGTAGACCAAAAAACTAATGTCATCAATCCTACCTTGCTTAGAGAATATATATGCATCTCTGAAATGTTGATTAACAAAGCTTACATTCCAGGTAATACCTACTTCCATTAAACTGAAAAGTTAGGGCAACGTAATCAAGCAAGGGGCGTTTGTAAACTGACAGTCATAAGTAGCCAAAATGGAGCTTCCAGGAATGACAGCAAAACACTAATGTTTTTCTAATAAACATGGGAGTAAATGGAGGGCTTATTTCTCCCACACAGCCACTCAGTAACTTTCCTGAGCATTAAACTGACATAAAAATAATTGATAGGAAAGAAAATGCATTCCACTTGCAGTTCTGCCGTTCCTTCGTTATTTAAGATGAATCTGATCTGCTGCTTCCTGCTGTGGAGATTACATCTTGAATAGTTAATACCAATTTGGTTACTTTTAGGGAAAAGAAAAACAAACTTTAAAATAACACACACACACACAATTTATCTAATTGGAAGACAGACGAGAGAACATCCAAGAGGAATGAATCAATGTCACTCTGCGCTTGTAATAATTTCCAGGACAGTTGCTTTTTTAAAACAAAGTTTGATCGGTAAAGGTGTATATACGTATTATGTATAAAAATAAATATGTATGCATGTATATAGTTAAACCTATCATTAAAAAGTAATTATATAGGGCTAGAAAAACAGTCAGAGAGAAAGGAATGTGATATGTGATTTTGAATATATATGAGTAAGAAGAAGGCTATTGAGTGATGAATTAACATATTGTTTATGATAATTAACTATATCCATTATTGTTAGTGAAATACATATACCCAGACATTATGCTGTTTGCTAAATATTGAAAATGTTATTTGGAAAAACCCCAACCCCAACCCTAACCCTAACCCTAACCCAAATCCCAACCCTAATCCCGACCCCACCTTATCCCTAACCCTATAAAAACTAATAAAATCTATTTTTAAAAAGTAATTATACAAGTGGTCCTTGACTTACAAGAGTTTGTTTAGTAACCATTCAAAGTTACAACGGCACTGAAAAAAGTGACTTATGACCATTTTTCACAGTTATGACCTTTGCAGCATCCACATGATCATGTGATCAAAATTCAGACACTTGGCAACTGGTTCATATTTATCACGGCTGCAGTATCCCAAGATCACATGATCCCCTTTTGCGATCTTCTGACAAGCAAAGTCAATGGGGAAGCCAGATTCACTTAACAACCAGGTTATTAACTTATCAACTGCAGTGATTCACTTAACAACTGAGGCGAAAAAGGTCATAAAATGAGGCAAAACTCACTTAACGAATGTCTCACTTAACAAATGCCTCACTTAACAACCGAAATTTTGGACTCATTATTGTTGTAAGTCAAGGACTACCTGTAATAGAATTATTCACTTTGGCATTTTATTTCAAAATCTGGTTTCAATCTACCTCTGAGATAGATGTTGGCTTTTAGAGCTTCTATTCTTCATATACTGCAGGGGTGTCAAACTCAATTTCATTGAGGGCTGCATCAGCATTGCGGTTGCCCTCGGGGGGCCGGGTGGATGCGGCCAGGGTGGGTGCAGCCTACTGGATGGGCGTGGATGGAGTGGGTGTTGCCTACTGGATGAGCATGGCCAGCTCTACATTGTTCACATCAAGGGTGCCTGTGGGGGCCTGGGCAGGAGTGGGACAGATCTGAGGGTCTCTGGCAGAAGGGGGTGGGACCGGGGCAAGCGCCAAGGCATGGTCAATTTCTTCATTCCTCACAAAGGGTGACACCTCCCCAGCATGCAGCCAGGGGCGGGGCCAACACAGCAGGGGCTGGTTCCTCACTGTTTCTAGACGGCCTTGTGAAGCTAAGACTGAATGCGTTTCAGCATAGATGGCCACCACAAAATTGTACATTGGCTCTCGGCCGGCCTGGACCAGGGCCAAGGCAGCAGGGGCCGTTCCTTCACTGTTTCCAGGATGGCTTCGCGGGCCACATAAAACCACTTCGCGGGCCTTGTGTTTGACATGTCTGATATACTGGATAAGTAAAATTGAACATACTCATCAGAGTACCTCACACAAATACTACAATATCCATGTGCTCCTCTTTTTATACACCTTCCAATAATCAAGCAATCTCTACATAGTTTGGTGTTTTTTTGTATCCATTCTTCTACATCTAAAACAGAGGTAGGGTGGAGATGAGTCTCCAAACTCCAAACTCCTTAGCCAAGGGCCATCTCCCAAGGCTGGGTGTGGTTGAAGGAAACAATGGCAGAGACATTGTGGGGTAGACGTTTCCATATTTCTCTTTTTTTCTGAGATGTCCTTCTGCCTTTCCCATGCCAAAGTTGCCAAGAAAGGGTCAAGTGGTTCTTAATGTGAGCTGGTTTCCTTGCACAGGTTAAAATTAGACCAAAGCCTAAAGGAGATCATCCCCAAGCATGCAGCAGCCAGGAGACCATGCAGAAATAACAGGAGTCTTCCCAGACTCATGACCGAAATTGGTAGGCTTCCAACAAGGTTTAATACAAATGTGCCTCCTTTGTAAAGAATGTTACAGAATAACAGATGGAGAGATGAACCAGAGCAATCTGGATGGAGAAGGATCCCATGATGAATGGTTGAAGGAACCGCCTGGGGAAAAGAAGATTAAAAGTAGAACTGATGGCTGCCTTCAACTATTATCACATGGAAGATGGAGCAGACTTACTCTCCGTTAAGCAGTAGAAACTGCAAGGAAGAGTTTCTACTTAAAACTTTTTAAAGGTTCCCTAATACTAAGTGTTGGTTGATAGCAGAATTGACCACCTTGATTGCCCACCTTTTTCTAGGGAAACGTCAATAGAGGTTAGACAATTATTTGGGGGGTTCGGGTGTGATGACCTTAAAGATCTGTTTCACCATGAACGATCATTGACGTGTTGATTTTGAGGATGAAATTGCAATTTAGCACACTCTTATACGCTGGTATCAGTGCTCCAATATTACATCTTTTTTAACCTGCTTAATTTAATTTGAGCTTGCTTTATGTACGCTCACAATGCAGCAGAGATATTGATGCCAAGCAAAGAAATCAATTAACAGAAAAATGTGTGTGTGGAGGGGGAAAAGTGTATCCTCTTTTAAAATGAAGAGATGAATACAGATAGGCAAAAGTCAGGTTTATGAAAGATTAAAAATGAGATTGGGAGGCACGTGCCATCTTAGGTAAGGGCAAGTAGAGATTAAAAATGGCTGTCCCATCAATAGGGCAGGAACAAAAACATTTCACAACTTGGCAGCTGGGTAGAGAGATAATCGTGTGGATAGAAAGATGGACCTCCCTGCTAAGGAGAGATAAGAGAACCAAAAAAAAAAAAAAGGAAGTCAGAAAGGTAGTTTGGTTTTTCTTTTCAGCCACTGTGGTCTTTGCAGTTTATTATAATGCTAAAACTGAACTTCAGTCGGAATGTGGAATTTAAAAAAAAATAATAATATCGATAGCATCAGCACACAGATGTCTCTGGCTTCCAGTTTCACTGCCGTGTCTTCTGATGGGGCAATAATGTAAAACCTACTAAGTTACTGATATGTGATAGAAAGCTATCTGATACCTTGGAGGCCTAGGGTTGTGGCTATATAAAGCAATTGCAACAGAAAGAATAACTGACAGCGGAGAGGCTGGAGACTTGACAACAGCTTCTTTTTTTTTTCCTAAAGAGAGTTTAAAGGAGTCTTAGGGAAACTGTCTTTTCATGGTAGACACACATGTTTCATGTAGCCTGCCACTGCCAATGAATACAGAGGTTGAACAGAATTCAGAGACAGATTAGCCTTTCGGCAAATCGTTTTATGCTTACCAGAGATAAATATAACATGCATGGCCAGCATGAACAATAATTCATAATTTAATCTGCAGCTCTGTATTGTTTCTATAGCTATAAGATGGTAAGAGAGACAGAGAGACAAAGAAGCAGTTGTGAGAACTGATCAACTGGGAATCAAAAATTACTCTTTTGTCAATGTGATACTTCCCTTTTGTGTCTTAGCCTCTACCCTTTAATGATTCTGGTGACAGGCTATTCAAGATATATTTGCAGTCCTTCAGTCTCTAATTTTTTAATATCTGGAAGACTTCTTCTTTCCACTAAAGAATGAAAAGTTACCTCGTGAAAAGGCCTCCACTGTTTTTGAGCCATCTCTGAAGGCTTTCGCACCATTATAGTTGTACATTTCTTTGCTGAGATAGGCAAATCATCATCCTTATAAATGCACTATTTGAAGCAATTGAATTAAAGTTTTGAGTCAGATCATGGTATGGAGACCACTTTAGGAAGAGAAAAACCTTGCATATCAAATTGTTTATGGCACCCCATCAGATTGAATTCTTCTTAATCTTCTCTATAACCCTTAAATATCTTTGGATGGAGAGTTGTCTCAAAATGCTTCAAATCCTTTTTGGACTTTCAGGGACTGTTGTGAATTAGTTTCACCCTTACTTTTCTCAGCAAAACCAGGCTTTCACCTATGAATTCTCCATGTGCATTCAAATTACTGAAGATTGAAAGATTGCTGGATTTTTTTTAAAGTTTTAGTGTAAAACAGTGGGTGCCTGGTTTATGTCCCTAAAGAAAATTTGACAGTAAGATTAAGGTAGTTTCTTTGATACTTGGTACCCATGAGGAATGAAATTATGATTTTAAAAGATATGTAAAAATAAGGCTGCGGAATCTGACATTTTGAAAAAGAAATCTCAAGAAATGTCCACATCTTTGGAACCATATCCAGAAGTTTTCTATATGAACAAGAATTGGAAAATATCCCCCCCCCATACAGTTATGGAGTCATCTCATACATTTGTCTTCAAAGTCAGACTTTCAACTTCTCTGGTAATTAATACTAGTGTTATGGTAAGACCTGTACAAATCAACTTTGATCCAATTCAACTTGGATGCGAAAAAATCAAAATTCAAAAAAAGAACATGTTTTAGTTCAAACATGCAGCTTGAGATCTTAGAACCAACCAATTCAATTAAATCTGCTCAGAGATTTGATGTTTGGTTTGGTAAGAGATTCATCCATAAACTTACTGCAGAAACTTCTCTGCCTCATTTTTTTTATTTATTTATTTTTTTTTTTGCAAAATTGGTTGAAAACAGCAGGGGTTGTAAATCCTTCCGACAATATTAATCCTCCTCAATTTCAACTGGATATATCGCTGAAATACCACTTCAAAATAGTTGCCCTTTTTAAAAGTAGGAGGTAGCAGTTTCCAAACTATCCAACTTGTGCTGACCAAAGTTGACAGTACACAGGTCAAACTCGCCAACAAAGAGACACCATATTCCTTTCAACCTTTCAACAGGCTGCCCATCTTCATGCAATGGTATGCGAGAATAACCTTGGGAGATGAAGGAAAAACCACAGTCTAGACTATGGTCTAATAAATGAAATCTGAGTCTGGAGGAGGGGTGGAGTGGGAGAAAGAATCTCAGAAGACAGCTACTCAAGATTGAAAGCCAGGTGAGATAGTCCACATAAGAAGCCCCAACCATGAGTACTATCTTTATCTTCATTCTAAGGTTACAGTAGCAGAATTTTGCACAGGGGGCTCTTCTGAGATCCTTCTACACTCCCAATCCTCCCTTGGACACAGATTTTGCTTATCAGATGCTGTCTAGGCTATGGCTCTTCCTCCTGTCTCCAAAGGTCATTGCCACATTTACACTTCTCAGTGAAGACTTACTCTCTGTCAGGTAGAGGAAGGAGTCCCTCCTACCCCTCTCTCTGCTGCAGACAGCAATGTTTGACCCTTTTAAAAACAAAATACAGAAGTTTGTATATGGAGTGGAGTGTACCACCTCCCAGCCAAGGTTTAGTATTTCCAAGAAGCTGAGAAGCCCAGGAGAATTGAAATAAGGGGCCAGATGCTTCAGGTAGTATTTTTCTTGGAGCAATAGGTCACAACTTGCATTAGTTTTATTTTCTGAGTGGTCTAAGTCAGATCTCGGCATCTAAATGGCCTTAATTTCTCTGTAACAAGCTAGTGCATTAGCGATAATTTAGCCTTTATTCATACTTTAGGAAATGGATCTGTTGCAGAATTGGCTTTAACCATTCTCTGCATTCTTCCATTACCATATTTCCTTTCCAAGCAGTTTATAGCTATAACCTGTGCCCTTTGGCCCCCAGAATTCACGTTCCTACAATTCTTCAAGCTTCTGATTTTTCTCTAAAGGAGATAGACAGTACAGTTCCTCTTAAGGACACAGATGGATTTGGCAAATTTTCTGTGTCAATGCTCCAGATGTACCTAGGCAGTTAGGTGCTATGATTGATGTGGGGGATTTGGAATAGCTTTCCATTAAATTTTTATCTTCCTCCCCGTGTCCAAGAACATGTTTGAAGTAGGTTTTCACAGTATCAGTTGGGCAGTGTTGTGCTTCAGGATTTTTTTTTACCATGGTCTAGACAACAGGTTTCCTGACGTTTTGCCAGCAAAACGTCAGGAAATCTGTGTCTAGACTACAGTCACAAAACCCTAAAGATCAACATTGCCCAAAGTTAAATTTTATTGGGTCCTTTTCTGTGACAGACTAAGTAAGCTTGGTAACTTTTCATTTGCCATTGCTCCTTCCTAAAAAGGACACCTGATGTTTCGCCAGTCTCTCCATGGGTGGGAGGTGTCTTGCTGTCCCTTTCATTCAGCAGCTCCCCCATTTCTTCATCCGACCCCCAGTTCTTCTAGATGGGGAAGACAAGTATGAGGTAAAGTGTATCTCAATTCAAGATTGTTCCCCTGGAAGGAAAAATTGGAATACTTTGTTTACTAGAAGTGCTAGTTCAATGGGAGAAGCAGAAGCTGGTGTCCATTGGCCACAACTTATTTGTCAGTCTATCTAAAATGACCACACAAGTCTCATCGCAATAGACTGCCTCAGAGATACCACACATTCTTTCAGTGCTTTCTTTCCCAAATCTGAACAAAATCCATTGTTTTCTCCAGAATGCAGATCCACCAAGCAGGATCCCTCAACAATTTGAGCATCCCAAAATACTTTCCTTTATTTCTGTTCAGGAAGGGCAATGGGAGATCCAGCTTGGTGTAACCATTAAGGCACCAGGCTAGAAACTAGGAGACAGTGAGTTCTAGGCTTGTTTTAGGCTCAAGGCCAGCTGGCTGACCTTGAGCCAGTCCCTGTCTGTCAGCCCTACAAAAAAGACAATGGCAAATCACTACCAAAAACATTGCCAAGTAAACTGCAGGGACCCTGTCCAGGTCGCTGCCAAGAGTCAACATTGACTCAAAGGCACAAAAGGAAACAGGTGAAATGAGTTCATGTTTTCCCAATTCAACATAACTTACGAATCCAACTAATAGTTTTGCCTTCATGCAGTTAACTCACCATGCCAGTATGGTTCTAAAGAGCTAATTAATTTTTCCCCTTGCCCATGTCAAAAATAAACTTAAAACACTGAGTGAGTTTCAGCCCAAAGACTACCATCTTGTTCACCACTTGTACCAAGCCAGGAGGCTTTGATTACAAAGTTTACAGCAGAGAAATAAATGCACTGTGGGTGTGGGGGACCAAATCACTACTATATCTTCTCTGTAAAGGAGGATTGGCTGTGTAAAGACAAATTCTTTTCTTCCAAACCTTTTTGAAACATGTATGTATGTATGTATGTATGTATGTATGTATGTATGTTTGCAGGTGGTTTGGTGTAGAAGCATCTATATTCATCTGGTTCGAATATCAGAAGGGAGAACCATAGATTGGTCCATTTTGACTCGATCAAGATTTAAATTTTGCTGGCATTTGCCTAATAATCCGGACAAATTAAAACAAGAGACAATTCAGGATGGTTACCCTGTATAACTAATCCCCCAAACATTTGCTTTTTAAGTTGTTCCAGAAAGCACCAATCTGAAAGATTTCCTATGCTGCCATTCCATGTTTTTGCCTAATCTCTAAACATACATGTGGCTGAGGGCTTTAGAAATAATAGTTTCTGGCATCATTTATCTTTCAAGCCTCTGTTGCAGTACAAGAAGGGTTTATCTGGAAGGGTATCTAAAGACAGCATTTGCTGAGAATTGAAAAGGCCTCAGCAGTTGTTATCAGTCATTTGACATATATAAGCAGCAGGCTGTAATGATACAACTGCATCCTGTTCCAAAATAGTTTCTCCTTTGTTCCAATGTTTTATAGAAGGCCTTTATAGAACATGGTACTCATAATAAGGATAGATTTTGGAATGTGTGTGCTTCCTTTTTTTTATGAGAAACTGATCACGGTGGGCAAAAAGAGAACAATTGAGCTGTGTCAGTACAAAGAGAACAAGATGAGGGATCACAATACAATTTGCAAGGATGTTTGACCCTATAGAGATTTGGTAATAATCTTATAAAAAGGCATAAGCCTTTTTTTGAGAGGGGGGAACTCACTTTGCATGATGCATGGAGTGACTTGATTGATATAGGATGACTGAACAGAAAGGGTACCGAAGGTAGTTGGTTATACAGATGCAGGTTACATGTGAAACAAATTACAAGTACCTTAGCAATTGCATTGTGTTAAAAACCCATTTGTGTTTGCTGAGACCTTAGATTGCGTGATGGTGGGGTAGAAGTTTCTTCATTTATTTATTTGATTTTTATCCCACCTTTTATTATAAAGACTTCAAGGCAGCGAACATACTTAATACTCTTATTCTTACTATTTTCCCCACAACAACTCCATGGGTTAGAACAATTAACCAGTGGAACAACCTGCGTCCAGAAGCAGTGAATGCTCCAACACTGGAAGTCTTTAAGAAGAGACTGGACAGCCATTTGTCTGAAATGGTATAGGATTTCCTGCCTGAGCAGGGGGTTGGACTAGATGACCTCCAAGGTCCCTTCCAACTTTTTTATTATTATTATTATTATTATTATTATTATTATTATTATTATTATTATTATTATTATTATTATTATTATTATTATTATTAAAAATTGGCTTGGGCCACCCAGCCAGCTTTCACGACTAAGGCAGGACTAGAACTCACAGTCTCCTGGTTTCCAGGCCAGCACCTTAACCATTACACCAAACTGGTTTGTCGAAGATGGAAAGCGATGACAGGTTCATTATCATGAGTTCAGATGATGAAAATGTCATCAATGAATCTCAAGTAAAGGAGGGTCTCAGGGAGGGGATGAGAGGGGAGAAGGCATTGTTCTAAGCCAGCCACATCTGCTCTAATAGCACTGCCACAACAAGTCACACGTTAGATTAGAGGCACATGCTCTTCCTTCAGTGTGATACATTCCAACATCTGCTAGCAATGCCCTTCTGGACTTTACACAGGACAAAGGGGAAAACTTTCTACAAAAAAATTAATGAATATAAGTTTGACATCAGCCCTCAAAACAAGGACAAAGTAATACCACAGCATTTCAACTTCCCGGGACAACCTATAACAGATCTCATAGTGACTACTTTGGGAAAACAGACCTTAACAGCCACATTAAGCAAGAAACCGATGATCTCACATACATCAAAAGATTTCAAGCAGTATCAGAAGATCTCAACAAACACAGTGGTAATTGATAAAATCTGTATAATCTGTTTCTCATGTAACCTGTATCTGCATAATCAACCTGTCTTCCCCTCTCCCAACCTATCTTCCCCTTCTTCCCTCCGTTTCCCCTACAACTCACCACAATTTAAATCCTACATCAATCTAGCCCAGGGCTTTTCAACCTTTTCACCCATTGTACCACTTTTTGGATATGGCAATATCCGAGTACCACCAGTCGCCTAGCAAGGTGTCAAAAACTTGATGACCAAAAAAAGGAAAAAAGTGATGAAGTGCAGGTAGTCCTCGACTTACAACAGTTTGCTTAGTGACTGTTCAAAGTTACAATGGCACTGAAAAAGTGCCCCCCAAGCCACAGCCGAGCAAGACACCTGCCTGCCCACCCGGCAGCGCTCTTCCTGCTGTCCGAGGTTTTCATTGTTATAAGCATTTCTGTTAAGGATTGGCAGTGGGAGTGGAGTGGGGGGGTGTTTGGTTTTTATTTCCCCCGTCTGCTGGGTGGTTGCAGCAGGTTTTGGTCACTTCACATGACCCTGGGACACTGTGACCGTCATAAATATGAATCAGTTGCCAAGCATCTGAATGTAAATCACAAGACCCTGGAGATGCTGCAACATTCCAGCTGATCTGCGCTTCTTCTGGGCTCAGCAGAAGCGCCAGGATCAGCGCCGAGCTCCAGCTGGATCCTGGCGCTGATCCTGGCACTTCCGCTGAGCCCTGACAGCCCTGCAGCTCCAGCCATCTCTCGCTCAGGCTTGTGCGGTGCTGTCACCGGTTCAGCTCATTCCCCTCCCCCGCTACCACTTTTCTAGGATGGTCGCGTACCACCTGCCAGGTGCCAATGTACCACAGGTGGTACCCGTACCACTGGTTGAAAAGCCTTGATCTAGCCATTCTGTGCATCTGATGAAGTAAGCACATTTAATAAAATGTGTTAGTTTTCCAACTAAGGTGCTACAACTCCCAATCTTTTGCCTAGGAATTTCCCCCCCCCCCCATTTGGGGAGCAAACAAAACTTTTCGGATTTATTTTTAAAATCACTTGGAGCAACCTTTTAGTTGAAGAGCTTCATATTTTATTCCATTTATTTCATTTGATTTTTATATTTTGAAAAGCAAACCACAAATTGTAATTTCTTATGTGTGTTGGTATATCTGTCACATAGGTAATAATCCTACATGACAAATATTACTAATTGTAAAAGTTGAATTCCAATTCTTATACAAGACACCAATCTGTTGCCATAAACCAACACATATAACATATTAAGATTTTAGTGGTTTGCTATTCAAAACATAAAAATCAAATCAAATAAATGGAATAAAATAAAATAGTGGAATGAAGATCTTCAATTAAAAGGAAAACTTTTTATCTCACTCCAAGTGATTTTAAAAATAAATCCAAAAATTTTTGTTTGCGCCCCAAGTAGGGAAGAAAATTCCCTGTCAAAAAAAATAAAAAATAAAAGTTATAATTCAGCATTTTGTTCTCATTGATATGCACAACTGCACAACAGCAAATGTTCTAAAATGGTATTCCTACCAGAGTTGATCAAGCTGGTCAGACCTTCCAAATTTGGTTACTATTTCAGATTCCTTCAGGGCTCTGCAATCAGAGATGGAAACTGTAGACCTATGAAAGTTGCTGGCCTGCCACTCCTATCTTATTCCTCACCATTGGCTATCTTATTCAAAGTTGATGAGGTCCAGAATTCAGTGTCTGCACAACTATACTTTAGTAGTGCTATCCTTGCTTTAGACCAACCCCCCCCCCCAAAAAAAACATGGAGATTGAACTGATGATATAAATAACCCTTTCCAACTCTATGATTTTAAGTTTTAAGTTTAAGCAAGTATTCTAAATATGAAAATGAGCAAGGCAAGTTCTGCAGTTCCTCTCTTTTTCTTTTGATCACCTTCATACCAAGAAGGCAACTCTGCAAACTGGAAAACTCCCAATTTCTGGAGACACTTTCTGTATGATCCAGAATGTTGGAAACAAGTGGAGAATTTCTTTGTAGAATAGAGAGCTTCAATGGATGCCGAATCCCATTAGCTAGATATCTATTTATCTTGATACAGAGTGCCAAAAAACATTCAAAGCATTTGCCATTCTGTCAGTTTTTTATTCAAGATATACAGCAATTTTCCCCAACCTGGTGCTGTTCAGATGTGCTGAACTTCAGTTTCCATAACCCCAGAGAGATTAGCCAATTATAAGAGTTGAATTCAAATTCTTCTGCAAGACAGCGGTTTGGAAATGTTGCCATAAACCAACGAGTACAACGTATTATGATTTTTGTGGAGGGCTTTTCAAAATATAAAAATCAGATAAAATAAGTGGAATAAAATATGCTTGAACAGAATATATTTAGAGCTACTCTCTATGAATGAAGGTACTTCTGGATTATGAATACAACATTATTCAAAGGTCATGCTATTAATAATAATGAGATAAGAAAAAATAAGCAGGGCTGAGAAATATTTGTCAGCAAATCCAAACCCATTTGCTTTGCCCCTTAAAATCCACTCTTTCGTATGCCATTTTCAGACAGAGTTACAGAACTATACCCTTCGATTTTGTAGCCAGTTCCTGAAAAACATAATTTGACTCTTCTCCATAAACACAGAAAAAATGAATCAAGAATGAAATGTAACTGCACCGTAGTCCCTCTTCTAATGTCACTTCAAGTGCTCTTCAACGATAAGGGACAGCAAATAGAAACAAAAAAAGTGCCGGCGGATTGAAAATGAAATGAAAATGTGATGGTTTTCCATGTGAAAGCAGAGAATGGTTTCTTTCTTTAGTGGTGAAGAACTGATATTCAAAAAGAAAGGCAGAGCTTTTTCCTTCTGGGGCAGAATTCATTCTGAAAAAGCCTTGAGGTTGTGATTATACATAAGCAGAGTAGTTATTACATGAAGTAGTAATTATGTAAATGGCAGATGGGCTCCAAATGCAGGAAACATTTCATACACTTTTTGTGTATGTGTCCCTTTGGGTCAGTGTTGACTCCTGCTTAGACAAGTCCCTGTAGTTTTTTGGGCAAGAGTTTGGAAGTGGGCAAGAGTTTGCCATTGCCTTCATCATAGGGCTGAGAGAGTGTCACAAAGTCACCCAGGTAGCTTTGTGGCTAAGGTGGGACTAGAACTCCTGCTTTTTAGCCTGGTGTTGTCACCACTACACCAAACTGGTTCTCTTAGTTCAATTCTATTTAGAATTTCTCAATGAGGCAGTGGCTATGATTGTTCTGTTGTCTCAATAGTGTTGGGGCAATCTGAAACTTATTAGCACCTAGTAGGGGCTAATCCAAATAACCATCCAATCTATTATATAGTTGACTTTAAAAACAACAACAACAACAACGGAGAATTCAATGGATTGCAGATGGATGACTATGTAGAGCATTTCAGTCCAAAACTGCAGTGCTGAAGATACAGGTACATCTTGATTATTACGGTTAATGAATTGCACAAAATGTTCACGTTATTTGAAGTTGCACTATTGGAAGTGATATTTCTATGGAAAATATGGCAACTGGTTCCAATTCAACAGAAATAATTCTAGCACTAGTACCCTCCACATCAAAAACTTTTTGGTCTAATATAATAACAAGCATTTTTTTTCTTTTTCAAAACTTGTACTGCTTTCCTCTGACAGTCTTCCTTTTTTCCATTTTGCGCATGCAAAGGAGTGTCTAAACCCTCACCACAACTGCACGTGTGCTAAACCCAATTGCGCATATCCTAGTCCCTACATTAATTAAGTTTTGTGTCACATTAAGCACGACCTGGTATCAATTTACAAGTTGCACCAAAATGAATATTTCATTATTTGAACTTACTCTAATTGTGACCTACCCGCATTAGTCGGAAATAAATTCTAGTGGAACTTATTCTGAAATGCTAACAAATGTTGTTTTCCAGGGTGATGCATCTCACACAGAGAACTTGGGAAACTGTCTTGAACTGAATCAGACCATTAATCCTTCTTCTTGATATAGCCTGGTCCAAAAGAATATTAGTAAATCTCCAAGGTTTCGGGAAGGATATTTTTGCCAGCCTCACTAGGTCCAGAAGAAGGTGGGACTGAAGCTGAAACTGTCAACTTAAACGGAGATATGAAGGATAGCTAAGCCGCATTCCTTCCTTTCAGCTCCTTTGGAAGCACTTCAGAGTTGGGGTAATTTTCTGCCACTGCATAGACAACATTGCTCTAGGGCTGCATTTACTCACTGAAATTAATAGAGAAAGAAAAATAAGCATCTAAAAATCTACTCAATTTTGGCTTTCTGTAGAGCTTGAATACCAGCTAGAAACTTCTCAGAGCTCATAATGCCTTCATTTCCAATTGGCCTATTTATCCCCTCCATTAAGTCGTCTTTAAACCAATCTAATGCCATTGATTTAGAACCTCATTAGAGAGAAGATAATAAGTCCAGGTCTTGAATCGTTGTGTTTTTCTATTTCTACTCATTTAGTCAGTTCCTCCCTTAAAATGAGACCCTTTCAAAAATCGATTGGCATATAAATTGCATTCTCTAAAAGACTGAATGGAGAGGGAGACCTCCTAGATGCATAGACATATATATATGTCAAAAGTATGGGCACAGAATATTTTTAACAGTGATCTTAATGTTTCCTTTTGCTAACGAAAACAAAGCAGAAATGCAAAAGGATTACAGATCCAGCAATGCTGGACACACAGAACAGAATTCATGAAAGTTGCTTTTAATAGGTTTTCTTTTCCTTCACCCAACACCCAGTAAACATAATTAAGGCTGCCTTTAAAAAAAAAGAAAAGAAATGGCGATTTGTTTCTTAATCAAGTGATGTGGCAGTTGAAACAAAAGTAGCTTTCTTCCTTCCATTTACCTTAAGTTACTGTAGTAAACGTTCCTCGCTTTAATTCGGGCTTTCATTTATGTTTTTATTACAGTATTGCCAATTAGTTTCTAAAGTCACTCATTTACAAACCGCTGCTTTCTCTACAAAACACACACATACACACACACCCTTCCTGGTTCTTGTAGATCTTCTGTCTTGACCACATGCACTCCCCTGAGCAACCAAACATATATCCAAGAAACAATTTTAAATGGATGTCTGAACATCCCAGAATTGGCATTTATACACGGTTATTTTCTTCTTGACATAGTTCTGCTCTGAAGGGGGGGAAAAAAAACCCTTAATCTTGGAAACTTGAGACACGGATGCCTCTGTTGCAGGGTTTTTTCCACATCCTGTTGAGTACTAAGTAGTTATTTAAAACGGAGCTGCTACACTCAGAGCCTTAAAGTGCTTGATATAGTTTACAAGACGATTAATTAAATGAGAGCCCTGCATGGGATGCACATGTATTTCCATAATCATTCACACTGGCCTATAGTTGCCCTTTAATTTTCATACTAATTAAAGTAACACACATTGAGTTGCAAATTGTTGATGGCTGCATTTCTCAGTAGATGTTAACACTGATGTAAGCTGAATAGTGAATTTTAAAAAAGAATAATTAAGCACAGTTGATTTCTTTCTTCATTTCTTTAATTTTTTTTTTTAGCCCAATCTGTGCAATTCCCCCCCTTACTACCCTAGCAAAATTTGTGAACTGGATCTAGCAGACCAGCCATATACGGTGGGTTGCTAGACTCTCAGCAGTCCCACATGTCTCCTCTTTTTTTCTTTTTCTTTTTCTGACCTGGATGTCAGGACTCAGCAAAACATGCTGTGAATGGCATTCTTCTCCTCCACCTTGCCTGCAGCCAGATCTGCCAATGTATTCTCAAGAGAGTCCTACAAATTGTTAAAGCAGATGCAGACCCCTGGGAATTTCTCTGTTCTGAAAAAGATATTATCATCATCATCATCATCATCATCATCATCATCATCCATATTGAAGAGGTAGGTATTCATATACAAACTTGGGACAAGGTTTCCTGATTCCATTATATCAGTCTCCTAGAGATTTGCGGGGCAGGGGGGTTGAGGGCTATCTGGTTCTCAGCTTACTGCTTTATTACAACTTGTAGGGTCATCTTCTCTGAAGTAGCCCACAAAATGCCTACAGAATGACCTGCCTTTTGCCATACATTGTATCTCAAGGATGGTTTATTTCATTTTAAAAGTGCACCCCTGCTGGCCTTCTGGCTCCCCTAATATTCAAATTAGGGGTGTGCAAAAGCAAAATTATTTGCCAGCCTATGCTGAAAAGTAATACCATATTAAAATCCCAGCACACAATCATGAGAAGTCCCAAAGGTGCTTTTTCACGTGGCATCTGGGCTTTCTTTTTCTTTCTTTCTTTCTTTCTTTCTTTCTTTCTTTCTTTCTTTCTTTCTTTCTTTCTCTCTCTGTCTCTCTCTCTGTGTGTGTGTGTCTCTCTCTCTCTCTCACTTTCCTTCTTTCTTTCTTTCTTTCTTTCTTTCTTTCTTTCTTTCTTTCTCTTTGAAGACATTTCTCTTCTCATCCAAGAAGCTTCTTCAGCTCTGACTGGATAGTGGGGAAATGGAAGGATTTGTATGGTCATTTGCATTCTTTTAGATGGTCGTTGATGCACCTGGAGGCTTATCTCTGTCGTCAGGATCACTAGCAAATGGTTGTGGAACTGCTGAAAGGACTGTGTTGTAGACTGGAGATACATGATGTTGTATCCTTCCCCCGCTGTTGAGACAGGGCTGTTCAGTTTTGACACAGACGGCCTCTTTGACCCCTCTTTCAACCAGCGGTCCTCTCTGTCCAAAATGTGGACTTTGCTATCTTTGAAAGAGTGCCCTTTGTCTTTTAAATGCAGACAGACTGCTGACTCTTGTCCTGATGGGTTTGTTCCCCTATGTTGTGCCATACATTTATGAAGTGGTTGTTTTGTTTCCCCAATGTACAGATCTCCACATGGCGTGCTCATCATGAGAATCATGAGAAGTAGTGGTGGCGACGGCGGCAGCGGCAGCGACAAAGGAGAAGCAAAGTTCTGCTCGGATCTATCCAAGCGACAGCAGCAACAGCAGACTGCAAGCAAACTGTGGATAGCAGCATCTCAGCATCAGCATCAAGGAATTGTATAGACTGGTGGTGGAACATGGCAGGGCCATGAATTGGCTGGTTTTGATGCAGCTGATTGGCAGTGTTTGGCTGGCCCTGAAGATGCAGCAGTGTGTTGAAGCAAAAATCGAGTGGACCATGAGCTGTTTTACATCCTCTATTTTGTGGCCCACTCTGGGAATAGGGTAGCTGTCGGATGGGCCAACTGTCAGTGGTGAGGGGCTTGTGGCTATATTGTTGGGAGTAGAAGTAAGAGGAAACCTTTTTCTCACTATCGAAAAAAGAGAGAGACTCGGGATCTGCCTAGTGTGTAAATGCCCAAAACTGAATCTTTCTAGTTTAGACGGAACAGTCGTGCATGCCTTTTCTGAGAATCAGCTGTCAATCTTAAGAAAGCTGAATGACAACAGAAACATTTACAGTCCAGGCTAGACTCAAAAGGTCTTTTACAAACTCCTATGAACAATGACATAAGACAGGGGTCCCCAACCTTGGCAACTTTAAGATTTGTGGACTTGAAATCCACAGTTGAAGTTGAAGTCCACAGGTCTTAAAGTTGCCAAGGTTGGGGACCCCTGACATAAGAGATTGTTTTTTGTGTGTTCTCCCCACTGTTACAGATATCAGATATTCTATGTGCTTCAGATACAGTTTTGAGCAGGCTTGCCTCTTTCCTCTTCTGATATCTTTTTTTTGGGCGGGGGGTGTTGGCTGGCCACACCTCTCTTCCTGCCAGAGAGCCTTCAAAATCACCATAACTGGTTTCTCAGTTTGACATTTAGACTATTCTTGGGCATCTTGCCCCCAAAATAGGAAGTATCAAAACAAAAATTTTCAAGAGGAATAAAAGGTTGTCTTGCAAACTTTAAAACCTGTTTCACATTTTACATTTTATTTTTTAGATTTTATTTATCAAATTTATATAGCTACCCATGCCCTAAATGCAACTCTATAGCAGTGAATCTTTTGAGCTCATCATATCAAAAATGCAGAGAATGCCTCACTTGATTCTGCCTGATGTATCACACACACACACACACCCAAAAACAAAGCAGGCTCTATTATGGTCATAACTGGAAGACTTCCTGTACTGTTTTGTCCCCAAACACTTCAGCCTGAAGCTCCCATTTTGAAATTTGTTCTAAACTGCACGCTTGTTGTCATCGACAACTCCCCCCCCCCAGAATTTAATTAATTACAATTGCAATATATGTAAAAGCAACACAATGTATTTTTCTACTAGTAACCGGTTAACCAAATATCTCATAAAAATCTTATACCTTTCGCTCAAGAGGAGCCAACATTTCTATGGGTGAATAAGTACAAACTTGAAAATCTGCAGATGTAACAAAAGCTTAAAAGCAGCACCGGGAAAATCTGAGATGCAATATTTGCTCCAGGCTGGTAAAGCTTAGTTGTGAATTTATCCTCTATATTAGTCCAATTCATTGCAAAGTGCTTTATTAAAAACCAGTTTTAAGGTAAATATTCCTGGACGAGAAAAGCCTCAGGGACTTCAGACTCCTTCTAGGACAGATTAAATTGATGGACCAGAAAGTCCAGTCACTTTCAAGTTTCCACATGTCTTTTTCCATTCTGTTTCTCGTTGTTTATCCACTCCTTACTTTCCTGTGCAGTGATCTCTTAAACTCAGAGCGCCATGGCTTCTGCAGTGTAACTTGATACAGAAAGCAGCTTAGAAGAGCTGGTGTAAGCTATTTCATATGGAGCAAAGCTTGAAACCTGGCTGGGTGACTTTGGGCCAGTCGCTCTCTTTCAGCCCATGAAGTCAGGTTGGGCAACATGACAGTTGGTCAGTTTCTGTCACAAGCAATGGATCAATACTTAGTTGATCCACACACACAAAAACGGACCTTGCACTGGAGGGAGGGAGGGAGGAAGATCAAATCAACCAGTAGCAGCATCGAAATAACAAGAACCTTAAATGTTCTTCACCAAGTCACTAATAAGGTGTTTGGTGAGTCTACCTGGGGTGGTTATTCCATAGCCTGACAGTCCCTACTAATAAGACGGTCTCCTTAAAACTCAACTTCCTCATTTCAATGGCAGAAGTGGTTTGGACAGAGCTTCCAGAAGAGGGTCTTAAGAGTGATGTAAGTGTATGCAGGGGCAACAAAAAAAATCTTTCAAGTAACCTGAGAGGTAGAACAGCACTTTGCAATAATCATTTTCAAATTCTGTTTAGAGAGAAAAATTTAAAGCTTATCCCCCCAAAAAATGTGGAAACTGATTCAAACACTCCCATTTGTGGACATAGCAAATCAAGCCCATAGCATAGAGCTTTCACACCATGCATTTTCATTATCATCCATGTAATAAACTTGGGGTTAGGTTTTGCACTTTTTTCCCTTTGGGGAAATTGAGTGTATAACATAATACCTGATGCATTAGCGGTGTAGAAAAAAAAACATAAGCTGTGCCCTGCTGGATTACATCCCTGGTGCATCTATTCCAGCAACTGCCAAAGGAAGCCCACAATCTCCCAACAGATGACTGAGACAATTAAACTGCCATCAGGGCCAACAGCCATGGATCTTATTTTATACCTTGATAGCCCATCTCAGTGAACCATTTCAGACTTCTCTTCCAGCATTAAGAGTCCAAAGGATGTTCTAGTTCAGGGGTAGGCAACCTTGGCTCTTTTATGACTCGTGGACTTCAACTCCCAGAATTCCTGAGCCAGCTGGCTCAGGAATTCTGGGAGTTGAAGTCCACGAGTCATAAAAGACCCAAGGTTGCCTACCCCTGTTCTAGTTCAATTTTTTTCTTTCCCCTCCATTGAGAATGAAAGGGTGGAGAAGTGCATTGGGGGAGAGGGGTGGAAATTCTAGAACAGATGGAAACTTGTATTTTTAATGTACCTGTGAGCTGCAGGACTGCAAGCCTATTGGACTGATCTGTGGAAAATTAGGAAATAAATGTGGCATTACTTTCTTAGACTGTTATGCGAAGGGGAGAAATCTGGTAGAAAGTATGGGCTCAAATGCCTATGTAGGGTTTTTTTTTCTGATAACAGTCAACAGAGTAACATTCAGAAGGCCTTGAAATGATCCATTTGATCTTTAAAAAGTGCTTGATGGTTTGTAGTTCTTGGAGAAAATGGAAGATCCTTGAAACTGGGGAAGACCAAGAAACATTCAGCAGTAGGTGTAGGTCAGTGGTGGCGAACCTATGGCATGCGTGCCAGAGGCGGCACTCAGAGCCCTCTCTGTGGGCACGCATGTCGTCACTCCAGCCCCACTTCCCCCCGTGGCCCCCTCCTCACTAGCAGCCCCCCTGGAGGAGAGTTGCCCCCGGGCGCAGCCTGCGCAGAACAGTGCAGCCAAGGACATGGCAGCCGGGCAGCAGAGACAAGACTCTGCCCTTACGCCCCATCACATGCAGATGATGCTGTGGGGCACAGGCAGAGGGCGTGACCGTCATGGGGCTGCTGGGCCACCTGGGTGATTTGTTGCAGTGGGCCATGGAGGCGGTGGGTTGCCCTGCGGGTGGGAGCGGAGTGGGGGCAGGCAGCAGGGTCAGGGTGGGGCAGATGAGGTGGGGTGGGGCAGGGGGGCTGGGCGGGTTTTGGGCACTCGGTCTCTAACAGGTTCACCATCACTGGTGTAGGTGGTACTTCTAGATAGCCTGACTTGACACCATCTGAGTAAAGGCACAAAGTTTGCAAACAGATTCAGCCACAGGAAATAGGCCAGGATAGTTGCTGGTAATTTATATAGCAATGAAGAGTTTGCTCTAAGGTGGCATTTGTCCTCTATCTCCTCATCCAGCTACGGGTGATAGACAGAGGACAAGTTTTTCATCAAAAAGTTGAAATAGAGCTTTCTAAGTACACACTGTGAATTATAGGCCTCTGTCAGAGAAGAAATTATTGGGCAAACTGTGGTTCTGGAATACTTGTTAGATGAACAAATGAATTATCTCCAGGACAGAGGGAAGACCATGGGAGGGAACAAAAGTTGGAAAAAGAATTCAACTAGAAAAAGACATTCCTCCTAGATGCGATAACTCAGTTAAGGAATTCAAAGCAACTGCAGAGGAAATGATCACTGATTTAACACAGCAATATTCAGGATGAAGAAACGCTGGCTTTGACATCTGCTCTACCACAAAGCCACCAAACTCTAAAGAAAGCTCATTTTAAATCCTTTAAATTTCCCAACAGGCAGGCCTGCAGCATTAATTCCTTGTAAGAAGGAGGAACATATAACCCAATCTTTGTGCTAAATTATTCTCGATTCCCAGGAAAAAGGGGAAGAAGACAAGGGCCCCTGAAGGTCATCCATCTGACCCCACACACACTTGTCTCGATATTGCTAGGCACAGATTCAGTCAGTTACAAGAAGGACTTTCCCTTTTAGCTACAAGGGATAGGGGGGGAACTGATATCAGAGGACAGGAGACTACAGTCTTCCAGATGGAAAATGAAGATGGGAGGAAAGTCATAACCATATCTACTGTATGTATAACACAAATGAAAGGAAACTCTGTTACACTTCTTCTTTTGAATCCATAAAGGAGAGGGCAGGATAAAAAAAGCTTATTTCACTCAAACCTGGGTTCAAAATAAGCAAGTAAAGAGCTGCTAACAAATGAAGAGAAAAGTAATTCATGGACATACAGTATTCTATTTCTCCTATACTTCACAGAAAGCACAAATAATCCTCAACTGAGATTTAACATGTGATGTACAAAAACAAAAAACTAAAAGAATAACCCAAGACTAGGATGCCTACCGGCTTCTCTTTATTTTAATCTTTGAAATATTGAATAAGATATAAGACAAGATGAGAGGATTGCAGGAGCAGAGAATAAAAAAGAAGCTCCTAAGTTAAGGGCTTTTGCAGATGATTTGGTGTTGGATTTGGAAGAACTTTTAAAGTGAATGAAAACATTAATGGGAAAACTAAAAGAATCCGGTGCATTAGCAGGTTTTAAGATTAATAAACGGAAGACAAAGAAGTTAGCAAAAGATGAAAATAGATCAAACAGAATTGATGACTAAAAATGGATTTTAAGATTGAGAAGAAGGTACAGTATCTTGGTATCACCATAGCAAATATGAATTGTATGTTATTTCAAAATAATTATGTTAAAACATGGAATAAAATTACAAAAAGGTATGTTAAAATGGGAGAAACCACAACTGTCATTGCTGGGAAGAATTTCTGTAACTATTTGTGATATAGTAACATTAAGTCAATATTAATGTGGATTTTAAAATCCTCATTTTAGATATGCCATATTGAGAATATGGAAGAGATACAAACCCAGGTTTGTGTCCAAAAATATCTCTGTGGCTCTCAGCACAAGAAGCATTTTTATAAAGTCATCAAATTTGCAGATGACACCAAGCTGGCAGGAATAGCCAACACTCCAGAAGATAGGCTTAAGATACATAAAGACCTTGACAGACTTGAACATTGGGCACTATCTAGCAAAATGAAATTCAATGGTGAAAAAGTAAGGTTCTACATTTAGGCAAGAAAAACCAAATGCACAGGTAAAGTATAGGTGGTAATTGGCTCAGTAGTAGTAACTGTGAGAGGGATCTTGGAGTCCTAATGGACAATCATTTAAATATGAGCCAGCAGTGTGCTGCAGCTGCCAAAAAAGCCAACACAGTGCTAGGTTGCATTAACAGAGGGATAGAAACAAAATCACGTGAAGTGTTAATACCACTTTATAATATGTTGGTAAGACCACACTTGGAATACTGCATCCAGTTTTAGTCACCATGATGTAAAAAAGATGTTGAGACTCTAGAAAGAGTCCAGAGAAGAGCAACAAAGATAATTAGGGGGCTAAAACATATAAAGAATGGTTGCTGGAATTCGGTATGTCTAGTTTAATGAAGAGAAGGATGAGGAGTGACATGATAGCAGTGTTCCAATATCTCAGGGGTTGCCATGAAGAAGAAGGAATAAAGCTATTCTCCAAAGCACCTGAAGGCAGGACAAGAAGCAATGGACGGAAACTAATCAAGGAGAGAAGCAATCTAGAACTAAGAAGAAATTTCCTGCCTGTTAGAACAATTAATCAGTGGAACAACTTGCCTCCAGAAGTTGTGAATGCTCCAAGGTTCAAGACCTCCAAGGTCCCTTCCAACTCTGTTATTCTGTTAAACAAGAAATAATAGACAAGCACAAATGGCTAACTTATTGTGAGATACTGCAATTTTGTCAAGGAGAACACAAAATAAAATTAATAGATAAATTGACTGCAGAGGGATATAGCTGGCAACGGCTTTCTTATTTACAATTATCAGATTTAAAATAGACAAAAGTGTTTATGGTATCAAACATTGTAAAACTGAGTTTGAAACAGAATTATGTACAAATGATAAATATGTGGTTGCTAAAATGTATAAACATTTATTGAAAATTGAAGTAGAAGAACAAGTAAAAGTATGAGGGTTAAACATTTCAGTTACACTAAAGCTATATCATGCATTGAACAATGAGTAAATATGTGGATGAAAGGACTGAAATTTACACTATGTTATAATCTTAAAAAGAAATTTTATAAAATGATGTACTATGGGTACTGCATATGTCACCAAAGAAATTGTCTAGAATGTATAAAGGCACTTCAGGTTTATATTGAAAATGTGAATAAGAAAGGTTATTTTATCATGCTTAGTAGATGTGCGAAAAAAATTTGGATTCAAATACATATACTGATTCAAAGGATTTTACAGATTAATATACATTGGGGACCAAAGGTCTTCTTCTTTGTGGTAGCGCAGTGGATAGAATGCAGTGCTGTAGGCTCACTCTGCCAACTGCCAGCAGTTCGATCCTCACCAGGTCAAAGTTGACTCAGCCTTCCATCCTTGTGAGGTCGGTAAAATGAAGAGCCAAATTGTTGGGTGCAATATGCTGACTCTGTAAACCTCTTAGAGAGGTTTGTAAAGTACTGTGAAGCAGTATATAATTCTAAGGGCTATTGCTACTGTATCTTTTTTCTTTCTTTTCTATTTTTCCTTTACTTTTTTCTTTCTTTCTTACCCTTTTAACTGTCTTCTTTATTTCTTTCTTTTTCTTTTTGGTTTCTTTATATTAGTTTGTATTAGTTTTTAACTATGTTTTTAAAATCTTCAATTAAAATTATACACACACACACACACACACACACATATATATATATATATATATATATATATATATACAAAAAGAATTCTACTTGTGGCTGAACCATTGCACTAAGCTGTGATTATTATATAAGTTATACATTACAGTGGCTGTGTTTGCACAATATGATAAGACAGAAACTATGGTTTATAAATCACTGTAGCTTGTTTCATGCAAGTTCTAAACCTAAATTAGAGATATTATTGTTTAATTGTGTGAATTAGGGTATTATGAAACAACCCAGCATTTATATGATAGTACTTAGCTCAAGTTCCGGACAATCATCAAATAAATTATGTATAATTTATCTAGCTGTGTTGTTTTAAGTCACCTATGTAAATTTTCTATTTATCTTGTTTTCCTTCTTTCTGAACCCTAGCAACAAACTCCCAAAGGGAAAACAATCTGTTTCTGCTTTAAAAGATATGTAAGAATTATATTGGTATCGTGGATATTGAGCGCCCTGTACTTTGCACACTTGCCAAACAAGCAAAACACACTCTTTCGATATCCTAAAAAGACTTTGCGCCATTTCATAAGGAAAGCAAAAGAGAAATAAATATAATAGTTTCAACATCTCGTTGGGAATTAATATCATTCTACCTTTCGTTTACTTCAAATTTAAGTATTAAGGATAAAATGTCTATTATGCCACAAATGCATCAGCAAACAACCAAATGGGATGCTCAGAGCCCATTTATTTATTTATTTACTGTATGTTGCAGAGATGTACATGTTGCTAAATAGATCTTTAGCCATTTTTAATTTTTTTTTCTGCATATTTACTTCTGCCACATCCTACAAAAGCTCATTGGAAAAATATCTCTGGGTAAGATATTTTTCTCAGAAAGCCATACCCTGAACAAGAAAGTCAAATTACAAAGGACACCTATCCCAGTGGTGGCGAACCTATGGCACGCGTGCCAGAGGCGGCACTCAGAGCCCTCTCTGTGGGCACGTGCACCATGCCCTGGAGATGGCAACTGTCCCTCTTCAACCAGCCGCCTGCTAACTTGCTGAGGTCCCACGTGGCTGGATGCATCCCAGCATGGCTGGTTTCCCTCCCCAGAGGGAGGCTTCAGAGGCGGCTTCTCTGAACTGTTGGGGGTGGGCTGCGGAGCCCCACAGTGTGTCAGTCGATGGGCCGGCAGGCTATGGCTGCTGACGGACACTGTCGGCCCCTATGCGCTCGCTGGCCTCTGTGTACAGGGGCCTATGGTGTCAGGCAGCAGCCGCCCCTGCCTCGCCTTGCCCTGCAACAATGGCACCCCTGCCCTGCCTCGCCTTGCCTCACCCCTCAGGATGAGCCTCCTGCCCACCGCCACCTGCCAGAGACCCCCTGGATCTCCCCCAACCCTGTCCGGCCCCCACAGGCATCCCTCCCCACGAGCAACATCGAGGTGGCCACACCCACCTTGGCCACACCCACCCAGTCTGCCATGACCATAGCCACGCCCATCCAGTGGACCACACCCACCTGGCACCCGGCGATAAATACGTGGGTTTTGGGTTGTAGTTTGGGCACTCGGTCTCTAAAAGGTTTGCCATCACTGACCTATCCTAAAACAGATTTAAATAATTCAACGTGTTAAAATCCACAAAACCACTCACCATTCTGAAATGGAGTTCTGCAGTAGTGAATGTGTATCTTGGTGGAAAAGTTTCATAGTTTGTTTTTTTTTCCTCTAAAAAATAAAAGGTAAGGTCTCTCCTGCTTGTGCTGTTCTTTATAAAATATGGAGCAGGAGAGTTGGTGCTTTGGAGGAGGGAAGGATGGCTTGTGGAAACTGAAAGATTCCTACATTAGAAATTCATTTAATCTGTTATTACTTGGGACAAATTTTGTACAGCTGCGAAAGCTTTTTAGAACACTGTTGCCCAATGCTGGCAACTTGAAAATGTGTGGACTTCAACTCCCAGAATTCCCCAGCCAGCAAAGGTTGGGCAATGCTGCTTTACAAGATGGTGCCAGCAACATTCCCAAACTGAACCTTCCAGCACCAGCTGAAATTATCCCTTTCTATTTTTTTTTTTACTTTTGTACAGTTGAGTAATTTGGCCTTTTTTTGGTCCAATCTCATTCTCTCCAGAATTTCTTTAATGCTCCATCAGTTCCCAAAATCCAGGAGAAACTCTGCTTCCTCTCAGCTTCTGCAGAGAGACTTGAGCACCCACATCTTCCCAGCTCTCCCAAATGGATTCCAGGAAGGGTATTTCTCTAGAGATCAAAGCATGTTGCTGTACAAACTGGATTCACCAGTCCTCTATCAAATCCACGGCACAGAGCCGCACAACAAATAAGTGTTACATCGTGAAGCAATAGCTCAGCGTTTGTTGCTATGCATGCTAACAGTTTTTACAAACAAGCAAGTTTCTTCTGGAGACTTCATCACCTCCGGGCATCCCAATTCTTTCTTCTTTCTTTCTTTCTTTTTTTTTTTTTTAGGTACATTAATTAGATTTTGACCACAGACCCTGGATTTGACTTACTCTGACAGGGTTTCCATTAGCGTAATCTGTAGGGGAATTCACTGTTTTAACATCTGTGTGCCTGAGGCCTATCCCACATTTACTACTGAAGCTTGAAAAGCCTCCCTCTACGGCTGTATGTTTCTCCTTGCTTCCAATTTCACAGGAGTCATTTCAGCACCAAACGATAATTAGCAAAGGGATGTGGCTCGGCTGACATCAATGCAATTTATTGTTTTCCAAAAGGCCTCAACCAGGCAAACAAAGAGCACTAGCTGTCTTGCTGTCTGGCGTTTTATTAACTTGGACGATTATTTGGGGGTATACCTCAGCCCTCCAGCAAAACCGGTCCCTAATATGCAGTAACATGCCGTTTTTTGAAGAATAATCTAAGTTCAATTAGACACGTTTTGTGGGCCCACAGCCTCTAATATCGGGTAGGCGCTTTCGTAATTATCTTTGGTATTAACTTTATCATCACCAAGCTTCGGTATAAATGCAACCTTTCATCTTTAAAATGCCAACACTTTTTTTTTTCAGTTCTTTGGCAACCAGACTGCATTACTAATTATTTGCTCATTATGTGTGGTTAACTGATGAATCATTAATAAATGAATAGATGGATAATATATTTTATGCTAATTGGAGATATAACTGATTGCAGATTTCCAGAGCTTTTTCAGACTAGGTTGAAGGAGCAAGAGCCGGCTAATTGTTTACAGACAAAATAAGAGGTTCTGACAAGCTTTTTTTCTGTCACAGTTGTGGGGTTTTTTTTTACAACAGAAGAAGTTATCATATCAGGATGTTTCTACTGCCTTAAAGCTCTGAAGGTAAAATAGGATAAATGCATGGAAGGTAATCCTTATTTTGTTAAGTGTTTATTTCTGTATTTCATGCCTTTTAATACTAGCACAACATACTTATACGCTATTACTGCCCTATGATTGTTATTTGTGTAGCATATTCAGCACACACATTTTACTGGAAAAAAAGCCCAAAGGTGACTTCCTCATTAAAAGTGCATATTAGCACTTATTTGTAGGTAGAGAATTCTGCCACAACTTTAACGCTGAAAAATGCAAGAATTGTATGTTAATTCACTTTTTCCTAAGAAATTGGATCTGACATACAGTACACATTTGTTTGTTCTTGTCCCATTACACATTCACTCAATTCCCTTTATCTTCATGAGAACCCTGTGGGTTACATTTGATTAAAATATCGGTTAATGGATGAAGACTTCTTTGAACTAACCATGAATCCTGGAGATTTCATAAGACAGTTATATGTAGTTTCTTACCAGCACGATAGATTTTTCTCACCCTTGATATTTTCTGGTGGTCTCCTATTCAAACAGTAATTACACCCAACTCTACTTAGCTTTCCAAGATCAGGCAAAGTCAGCTAAGCGCTACCACCTGACTAACAGATAAAGGTCTAACAATTTGACATTTTTTAATTTCCTTTTCTTTGCAGTAGTTTTTCAGAACTTTTCCAATAACACGCAAAGCTGCTAACCAGAAGTTACAGGATAAAATAGAAAATTACGATTAAAACATGGAAATAGAATGACTGAAAATATACAGCTAAAAAAAGAGAAATAAAAATGGCATCTCCCCCATCAATTAAAAGCTAATTTAGAGCGGTGGTTCTCAACCTTTTTAATGCCGCGACCCCCAACCGGTCGTAAGTCGAGGACTTTCCCTGCCTGGGAGCGCCGCGCATGCGTGGTTCCGCTCCCTGTGCTGGCCGAGGTGTAGCTGGCAAGTGGCAGAGACGGAGCAGGCCGACTACCAGCTGGCCCAGCCCAAGGGAGGTAAGGCACCCGCCGGAAAAGGGGAAAAAAATGGCGGACAGCCTTGCTTGGCGACCCCCGTGAAATGGTCGATCGACCCCAAATGGGGTCGCGACCCATAGGTTGAGAACCGCTGATTTAGAGGGAAGCATTCAGCTTAATAAGCAAAAATGTGTCTAAAAGAAAGGCTTTGTCTGTTAACAGAACAACAAATATGAATCAGAATCAGCCCAAATTGGGAAGGGTCTCTGAGAGAGTCTCTTCTGACAAACACTCTTCTAATTGGAGGGGGGGCGTCTGAGACAAAAGATCTTCTAAAGTTCTTCAGAATCCAAGCATTTCTTTGAGGTTCTAATGCAAAACCATAGAAATCTTTATAGGTCATAATCAGCCTTCTGATTTGTGGCTAGGAACCATTATATAACATAGACTCCATGATTAAGTATCAAGGAACTTAAAACTGGCAGTGAATTAAAATAATCAGCAGATGGAAAAGAGGTTGGGGAGAAGCAATGTTTTAAAAAAAGAATACAGAATACGTAGGTGAGTTTTTACAAAAAATAAATGCTAGGATTTTACAAGGCTAATGGACAAAAGAGGGCCCCATCTCAACATTTCCACTTCCAAGTCTTAAAATCAAGTGCTTCTAAACTTTACAGAGTTTACACTTCTGCAAAAGTACAAAAAACAGGATTTGGCAGCTTGATCTAATTTTGTGGAAGGATCACAGCATATCTTGAGGCCACCAAGTTAGGGAAGGTTTTCTTAAAGGGTAGATGACGTGTCTATAGTTGTAGGAATCCTGTACATCTAAGCATGAATTACAAACTGTTTGGGTTTATCTGTCTGTCTAACTGAGGTTTCCAGATAGGGTTGGATTCCATCTCCCATCAGCCCCAGTGATCCCAACCAATGAGAGCTAAACAGATTCTGAATGACCATAGCTTGTTTGCCGTACATTACATTTTTAAGAGGTAGCCACTTTTTTCACACTTTATGATTTTCTGTGGTAATAAAGCAAGACAGATACACATGATTGCTTTCTCACAATCATAACATAATTTATTGATTACTCTTCCAAAGCAAAGTTCTACAACAAAATGCATATACTGTTGTTGTTGTTTTTAAAAAAAATGCCTACACGCCATAAAATAAACGTAATTCTGCATAGGGGAAAAAGATAGGATGTGATAGGATGTGTAATTGTTTTTTAACTTCTTTGTACAACATGGAGAGAGCTGTGATTACTAGATGATTTAGAAGCATAATCAAATAAATAATTGGGCTTATTTAGACAAAAGCCCTACTGAATTAAATGAGATTCTGTTGGATAAATGAGTATATTTTGCAGTGGCAACAACTTCTTTGCCAATAAAGATTTTTGAAAAGGAAAGAAAAACACATAACTTTAAAAGGTGATGTATTTTCAGATAACTTTGATTCCAGCTTACATATTCATGACCCTTATTTTATTGCTTTTATTTTATTTTATTTTTGTTGAAGGAATTTTGGCTATAACTGCTGGGGAGGGGTTAAGTATAACCAGTAGGTTCTTCCCCTTAACAAAGTTTGGCATTTGTAAATTATTTGCCATTCCAAACAGACATAAAACAAAAGATGCACCTAGCTAGGAAATGCAGAGACGCTCATAATCACAGGGTCCACAAGAAATGCAACAGAGATTTTCAAATTGGGACTGCAATTAACCAGGTGGCCCGTCTTCTCCTAATGATCATTTCCATGAAAACCGAATAAATAATGAGAGTCCTAAAGAAACCGGTGTCTTTCCATGTACTAATGATCACATTTATAAAGATGCTAAACTGCTTCCCCCATGCATGTTGCTAATGATAAGTAATTAAACACCAGGCATAAAAAGCTACAGAAAAGGGTCACGTTAATACATGGGGAAATTTAAAATGCAATAAAATAAGTTGTCTAGGAAAGATTAAACTTTTGGCCTTTGCCATTTTTTTTGTATGAAAAGAGCATCTTTATTCACATTGAAAAAACGAGCTAGAAAGAAAGGCAAGATCTGGTGGTAAACAGAGAGCTCATTTTCTTTTTACTTAATTTGCTATGCTTGTGGGCTTGAATTAAAAAAACAATACATTGTACATTAAAAAGTAAAAGCCAATGATCATTTTTGGGCCAAATTACAGCGTCTTTTAAAAAAAGAGAGAAAGAAAGCCAAGTTTGCCATTAGTAATAATCTTCTCTCCAGAAGCAGTTTCTAAATTTTTGGCAGCACGAAGCAGGGACATACGCTCATATTAAAATCTTAAATTGTATCTCCCAAAATGACTACACACAGAGGTTCTCTTTAATGAGTTTTCCAAGACTGAGAAATTATCCTGAGATTTAAAATAAAGTCTTATAAAGGGGAATGGAGGGGGGGAACACCTTCTGTTTATGAATTGGATCTATCAGTGAACTTGTACCAAGTCTACTCAGAAGTATGTTGCACTAAGTGAAATATTACATTACAGTAAATTGACTGAAGTTGTTAAATAGAGTTGTTCGCACTGCATTGAGAGATAGAATAGGATTGCATGTGTAGAGATAATTCGTAAGAATTAGTATTAACTGGAGAATACGCTCTTCTGGAAGGTTGGGAATCGTCATCATTAGTACTGTTTCTATGCTGCAAAATCCTGTGTTCAAATTAATCAGTGATTACTATTTTTTGGCTGCTGCTCTCATGTTTTCAATAAGAAGATAATATTGGATAGGAAAAGTACTCCTCTGTTGTTTTCTGATTTAAATGATGTATTTTTTTAAAAAATAAAAAATATATAAAACCAAACCAACAAGTATTTTCTACAAGATGGTTCAGAAGCATTCTAATGCCAGTTTCAAATATTTCTTCAGATTGATAGATTATTTAAGAAATTTACTTGGGGGTAATAGGATTCAATAAATGGAGATTACCATTTGATGAGGGTGGCTTTAATTTATTGGGTTTGCAAAAAAAAACAAACCACTGGCATTGTATTTATCAGCCATAAGTATGGGGAATTAAACTTTAGTAGATTATCATCTCTTATTGACTTTATGGGAAAGTTACCATTTATTTGTTTTTGGATCAATCTTCAATAGAAGTGGTATTTTATTTTCAGAAGTATGGACTTTGATTAATCTTTGGCTCTTATTGGAATGTAGATTGGTTGACAATGAGAAATACAGTGGGTTATTGGGTAACTTCTATCTTTTTCTATTTGATGATAATATAATACTAGACAACTCATGACCCCTTGGGTCATTCTTTCAGAAATAGATCATTACCAAATTACTCAATGCTTTCAAAAATTGACAGAGCTTCTAATGTACTACTTTCACTAAAAAAAGTTGGGATATATTCAGAGATGTATCTCCTTTGAAAGTAGCCCATATTGAATCGTTTATCTATCTATCTATCTATCTATCTATCTATCTATCTATCTATCTATCTATTTATTTATTTATTTATTTATTTATTTATTTATTTATTGAATTGATTTATTGAACTGATTTATTAAATTTATTTATTGAATTGATGTATTGATTTATTGAATTTATTGGCTGCCCAGCTTGTAACAAAATGACTATATAGGGAGCATAGTCAAATAATTAGCACAGAAAATATTTTATGACGTTTTATATTATGTCATAAAATGTTCTATGATAATCTTTAAGTCATAAAATGCTTTATAAAATGTGGGAATCATTGGTTTCGAATTTTGGACATATTTGAAGTACCCTGGTTCAAAAAGTGTTGCCCAGTGATGCACCGTTTCACCTAGATAAAGATTACAGGAATGTATACTAGAACTGAAACTGTTGATTGTTATAACGGTATTATACTTCTTGTCCTTTTTCTTTTTTTCTGTCACTTTTTTTAAAGTACTTATTATGCTTTTTTGTTGTTCTTTACTCATTGTTTTTGGTATTCTGCAACTATTGTATGTATTCTGGTACTCTACTTATATAGTCTTCTGAAAAATAAACATTAAATTATATATTTAAAAATGATCATCATCATTCTAGCCATTGTCTATCCACTGCAGGATGAAGGCCTCTTCTGCATGTTTCCAACCAATACGGTCTTGTGCTTTCTTTTGCAATTTAAATTTGCCAATTTAAAAATATGGACATTTAATTGAACTATAGAACGATTATCACCATCAACTAAGACGTCTTTACTGGGTGACACTGTTAACAGATTATAAGAAACCTACATGACATGAATTCACCTTACGTAATTATTGATTTGCTCATACTTAATTGACTGTAAGATTGCCACATATGGCAAATATATCTGTGCATCCAGCATAAATATTTTGTCAAGTTAGGAAAATTTGGGGGAAGAGGTTGAAGATACACAAAAACACATGCTTGGGGGATGCTTTCCATACATACGTTCCAATAGTTTCTTATTGCCAATAATATATTCTTAACTATAAAAACAGTTCTGAACTACATTTTTACTAATATTAAAACCAAGGCTTCAGCAAACAGTTCTAACTTTAGAAAAGAATATTTGTAGCTCAGGGTTGAACTGTGGGGTCTTTGGTACTCTCTCAATTTGGCTGTTTTCTTTTTTCTTTTTTTTTAATTTTATTTATAATACAATTAAAACAAAAATGGACATACGTGGCATTCCAGGGTAAATATTCCTAACAATTTGTTTCTCGTGATACAAAAACTTAATACATCATCCTTAACCGCTATATACACCTCATTCTTCTACATAATACAATTATATATACAATTATATATACAATTATGTGTATGCTTCAATCCTATCGTTAGCTTA
>NW_015386822.1:692694-702830 GCF_001527695.2 Protobothrops mucrosquamatus
AATTTGGTATGATGTGACGCTCCAGCCAGCCGGGTTGGTTTTAAATTGTATAGGCTCGGGGTGGTAAAATTATTTCATTGTGTTTGCAACCCAGAATCAAAGGGCTGAAATCAAGCTTGGTCAAAATCTTTGTCTTGACCTCCACATTGAGTTTGGGAAAAATAAATGGATCTCCAATGATTTTTGACCTTGAGAGAGAGACCATAACATGTTTTCTTGTTCAATGAAGAAGCATGGGAGTGTGGCAAGTCAGCCCTCCAGAGAAGGAAATATTAAAAGGGCAGAAAAATATATTTCCTCAAAAGGATTTTTAAAGCAGAAACCAACCCTGCCCCCAAGTCTCTGTCCCAAGCAGAAGCCAGCTCTATACAAATGCAGATGTAAACCATCAGGAAAGTTGGAGCTAGAAGCTTAGGAAGACAAAGACACCTAAAATCTGCATTCCCACCCAAACTCTAGGAGTCATTAGCCCCAGCACCAGGGAAGCAGAATATATAATAGGATTAACCCACCACCAACAAGAATACCAGAAAGGCACACCCAGACTCAGGTCAGAATACATGACACAGGAAATACAAAGGAATAGGATACAGGAACAGGAAACTATTCAAATGAGGGTATAAAAACCTACTACCCACATGTGCTCAGTCCTTTTTTCTCTCCTCTTTCCTGCAAGAACCATCTTTCTGGCCCTTCAATAAACTGCAACCTTCTTTCTAAAGCAGTCGCCATGTTGTTTATTTATCCTTGGCTTGGATGAACCAGGATGAAGACTTTTCTTTCAACAGGAGAAAACCACTAGACTTGGCCAAAGGATTTTTTTTCCTCCCTAAATTGTGCACTAAATCCTTTTATCAAATAACTATAATTGAAAGTGAGAGGTTGGATCCTGCAACAGAACTACAAAAAAAAAAAATCTTGAAAAAGCTCTACTACTTTTTTTTTTTTCGCATGCTTTCAGTGGAACCAAAAGGTGACGGAAGCAGACCTGTGTCTTGCAAATTGCACCAATTAGCTGTAAAACAAGGCACTGGGGTGGCGGAATGAAAAGTAATAAGGCAAGGATAAAAATGCTTTTCTTCTTCAACTCCTCCCATTGGCTCCCATTTTGCTAGGTTGCAGATAAACGAGCAAGGAGGAAATGTAGCAGGGGGGAGGGGTAGAGTGAAAGGGAGAGCAGAGAAGTTGCAGAACGACTCAAGAGGGTTCACATTAAAAACCCAAATTTAAAATGTGCAAAAAGACCAAAGCAACACAGATTAGAGACAAGTGTAATAATGAATGTTAGTTGTTAAGTAAAAATCCTTCCAAACAGAATCACCTTCATTACCCATTTAGAAGTGACCGACAACAGCGACAGTGCTGAGGAACATTAATGATAGGGATCATGTCATCTTGAAAAAGGCAAAGAATGTACTGTAGAAATGAAAGAAAATCTCACTCCAAATATATAGCAAAATAAAAACGCATGATGAAGAATTGGCTTGAGGAAGAAACAAAGGAAGACAAGAGACACTGCTTGCATCAATAGGAATTGTTTGCCCATAGTAGGCAAAGCAACAGAAGAAAATTTAAGAGAAACAACAAATCCTGTATACTACAAGGATACTAAATAATGAAAAAAAAGGAGTTGGGAAGTCCACACATCTGGTATGGGGCTATAATTGCAGATACTCAATTGGTAAATAGCTGTTAGATGATTGACTTGGTTTAAGAGACAGGAGTGGATTGTCTGTAATTTTTCTTGCCCCAAAGAGTGAAAATTTCACAGAAGGGGAAATTTTTCAAAGCAAAATATCCTAGGCTTCGGCTGTAATCCAATCTACACTTAACTGGAAGGTGAATACTATAAAAATAATAAATATTCATAATAATTTTTTAAACCAACAAGAGATAACAACAAGATATCCACTTGCCAGGAGTATTCATCTGTCAGACATAAGCAACCAGATTCATTTATGAAGTCAATAACTTTATCACGTTCTACCTATAAAATTCTCTCCAGGCCGCTTGCCTTCCCTTAGGAACAACCATATAAGGTTCCATGGAACTTAGAAAGTGTCAGGCATATGACTTCTATTGCTATGCAAGGATTCAAGCTAATTCCCAGCTTGACTCCTCTTCCCTGCCTGGCCGATGTTCTCAAAATCATCCCAAAAGACCCCTACACACGTACACTCGTTCAAATCCCCCAGTTGCTCCTTACAACTATTTCCACATATAACAAGGCTGAGGGCTTTGTCTTCTTACAAATGTTAATTTCAGTCTTTTCTGCAGGGTTGTCCCTGGAAGGTCACTGGTATCAAAATGGTGTCAAAATCAAAAGGAATGAGAGATCAAAGCCCAACCCCTTTTTAATGAGTCTGGCACTGAATGTATACATGTAAAAGGGGTGGGGCTTTGATCACCCAATTGTGGGTGTTACTTTGATGTTTTAGACCCCCTCCCCTGCTCCTTTGCCCCTTGTCATTGGACATGGTGATTGAGATTGATAGGATTTCAACATCTGGAGAACCATGGGTTCCAAACATAATTTATAGGGCTGTATATGAACAATTCCACATTGAAGGATGGCTGGCTTGTGTGCTATACCTTGCTTCTTTCTTTAAAACTTTGGTGCATCTCAATACACTTCAGATTTGTTCCCTTTGTCACAACCTGTTCCATCTAACTATACAGAGCCATGAAAACTAATCCTTTCTTTTCAACCAAACATGTTTGGTATTGAAAAATTCTTCTTGCCGGCATAAAGAAGGGAGCAAAAGTCCTTCAATTAGGAGCAAAGCCAGACTGCAAAACAAGTATTACAATGGATCCAGAGGGGAGGAGGAATATTGTAAATAAGCAACAGTTGGACGTTCTGTGAAGTATGCCTCAAGTAAATGCACTATATGCACTATGCATATAATTCATTGCCTTTCAACAACATAAATAGGTTCTTATTTATACTTTTCATGAAGGAAAACCTTGGGCACCAAGAAAAGATCTTCCCTCTGTTCCATACATTCTGCTATATTAAAACTGAAGTGATATAAAGTAATATTTCTGTTGTGATATAACTCCACAAAATAATGTGTAAGCTTCAAAACTGCACAGAACTTTTCCTCAAACAAATGTTGCTCAGTGACACCACAGTGTCACTTCTCTGTGGACTCTCTGTGGTGATTGGGTATTAGAACTGCCAATCAAATTCAATCTCTTATTCCAAGTTAGCTGGCTGGGGAATTCTAGGAGTTGAAGTCCACATGTCTTCAAGCTTTCATTGTTGAGAAACACTGCTCTAGAACAAAGTGGGAACTGACAGAGAGAAATCTGGGAGGTGTGGGTCTCATAGATCACAAGATGAATGTAAGTCATGAAGGTGCCAAGGCTGGACAATTGCACCTAAAATTGTTCTCTTGCAGTTTAGAAAGGACATTGACAACTAAAATATGTGTAAAGGAGAGCAACTGGGGTCATAAGAAATCTGGATTTTTTTAGAAAAAAAAGAATTTTTTTTTAGAAAGAACAGTTGGGGCACTGGGTTATTTAGACCTGAGAAGGGAATACTGCTTACTATTTATATGTAAATAAAAAGTATGGGTAGGCTCTTAGAGTAAAATTTATAAAAGTTTATGACATAATCTGTTTTGTACCCTAGCTAACATGATGGAATTATTGTTCCATAGGTGTTGCAGTCCAAAATCTCCAAGATGGCAGGGTGGGGAAGGTTGGTATGCATCTTTTCAAATATAAAAACCACACATTGCATTACTTGAGAGCCAGTTTTGTGTAATGGTTAACACATCAGGCTAGGAACGGAGAGACTGTGAATTCTAGTCCTGCCTGAGCCATAAAAGCTGGTTGGGTGACTTTGACCCAGTCACTCTCTCTTAATTCAACCCACCTCAGAAGGCTGTTGTGGAGAGTTAAAAAAAAAAAGCATATATACATGTATATGCATGGAAAATCTCTGGGATTCCGCCTCATAAATATTTGCAGTTAAATAAAGGGAAATCAAGCCACGTGACTAGACATATGTTAAAGCAGTATGGTTTTACATAGTGGCATCTAGATGGAAGTCCTGCACAAAGAGCACACAACTTTGCCCAACAATTTATATAGGTCATTTTGGAATCTGTGTTTGCTCTCAGCAGATGGTGAAAAGAAAGCAAAAAAGAAAAAAGAAAAGAAAAACACACACATTGGACCCTGGGATGACTTCTTTTTTTTTTAAAGAACAACAAAATATTTCATTGCATCTGGTAAAGACAGAAGCCTCATTTCACCGCACCCCATTTGTGTTGCAGTGTCTAAATTGAGTGTGAGAGGGAGGTCAGGAGAATGCTAAGTTTTGTGTTACAGTTAACTCTAATTAAGAAATGTTTTTGTCCTTGCGGATGCATATCTGTTACCGACAGGCTTCCAAAAAACCACCACTCGAAACCTTGTCAGTAAAAAAAAACACAAAAAAAACCCCTCTAATGTTAAGTGGAAGATATTTGCCAAGATTTAAAATTAGACCCGCACATTACTTACAGATGTTTTCAAGAAGAAACCTTGCAGTCCAACCACACACTAAGTAATATAGCCAATGATGGGGGGGGGCTTTCTTTTCTTTCCCTCTGTCTTTTTTAAATACTCCAATTTAATTTTAATTATACAAGTAGCCATATGAAGAAGCTGTTGCATACTGCTTAAATTAAATGTGGAGGAATGCAATCAGCAGTATCCTTTTACAGCATATGGTCCAGCAAATCAAATTACAAAGCTTTCCACATCTCATTAACTTCAATGAGTACAGTGAGTTTTATAATAAGTCACTTCCCGCACCCCATCCTCCACCCCCCCAGAAGACCCGGGAATGCTGCCTTGCTGCAAAAGGACAGGCCCTGGGCTGGGATTCAGAAGAACTCCTCTAAAAATGGGAAAGGGTCACTTGGTCAAATCTGAGAATAACATTTCTCCCTTATTGCTTTTCTTGGCCTGGAAACATATGCTTTCCTGCAGCCCCAGCTGGGAGAAAAACATGCCTCTGATAATTTTATCAACTGTAAGTAACCAACACATTGCCATTTAATGAGCTCAAGCAGATTTAGCTACTGATGAAGGATAAAATGAAGAAGACTCCCTTCAGCATGCAAAAATTTCAGAGTTAAAGTAGGCGGTGGCTAACAAAAGAGGTACTGCAATTGTATTTCTGTGTTTCTGAAGAAAAAGTTAAATTCTCTCCCTGGTACGGTAGTTCTTACCACTGTGGAGGTCAGGGGACCACCGTTCTCTTTCCCACTCCTCCAAAATTAAAAAATTGGAGGCACTGGTCTTTTCAGGATCTTCCTGCCCCACAACTATGCAAATGGGGGGGGGGGTCTGCAACAGGCTGAGGACAGGGGAAAGCAAGAATCGTCATGAGTATCATCACACAAATAATGTCAATTATGTAATTCATTATGATTTCTCAGAGACATTTATGGTCTCCTGTGGCCTTGTGGAAAGGAACCATTCAATATTCTCCTCTGTAATCCAACTTTTAAATACAATTATACCTATGGCATATGTAGCCCAAGAGGTGCCTTTTATGCAGAATAACCCTGCAGGGTTTACCCCATCCTATCATACAATAAATCTGCATGGGTGGACCTGCTCAGAGTCATGTGTGCCATCGCAATCTGGCACACCCTACTCATTGCATGGGCTTGCTGTCAGTTTCTATGTAAAGAAATAAAAAATACGGGTAGTCCTCACTTAATGATCAGCAAGTCCATTGCCAAATGACAGAAGTGAAACACCACATCATTTACACTGCGGTTCATTCAGTGAATCATCCTCAGTCATTAAGCCTGATGACACACGACTATGGCTTGCAACTGGGGTGGAATGTGGTCTGGATTCCCAGGAGGGAAGGACTGTATTTGAAAGGGCAAAGAAGTATCGAGACTTGGAATGTTTGGTTGGCAGGAAGGAGGTTTAAATGGCTCCTCCCTAGCAAATCCCAGAGTTGCTTTAGTCTGGCAAGAGTCTATCTATAAGTGAAGAACAATAAAGGAAACTACTCAGAAGAAACTCCATGTCTCATTTTTGGGGCCTGACACAGTGTCAGCTTCCCCATTGACTTTGTTGGAAGCTGGCTGTGAGGATCACAAATGATGTTCACATGACCTTGAGATGCTGTAGCCATTGTAAGCTCACAGACTAATCATAAACCTACTTTTTCAGTGCTGCCGTGTGTTGAAACTATCGCTAAATAGGGCAGTTGTTAAATGAGGACTATCTGTAAATACTATTGAGGATAATAGCAATAGCACTTAGACTTATATACCGCTTCCCAGTGTTTAACAGCCCTCTCTAAGCAGTTTACAGAGTCAGCATATTGCCCCCAACAATCTGGGTCCTCATTTTATTGACCTTGGAAGGATGGAAGGCTGAGTCAATCTTGAGCCGGTGAGAATCCAACTGCAGGCAGCCGGCAGGCAGCAGAAGTAGCCTGCAGTACTGCATTCTAACCACTGCACCACCTCGGCTCTTGTAAACACTTTAACTCTGACAGCTGAGATGTGGCTCAGAGGAGATTACATACTTTGCAGGTCAAAGGGGACAGTTCAGTTTGTGGTATCTCATGACATCAAAATAAGTAAAGAATAAATTTAATAAATAAATAAATCTCAAGGGGGGAAATACCTTAGTCTGTAAGTGGGAGAGCACTATCAAGTACTACAGATTAACCTTCCTAAAAGAGATCAACTCTGGATGAGTTGGGCTACAGCTGACATAGACGACAGCCGGCATAATCAATGTTTGTGTCCAGTTGTCACTCAGCCATTATTTCTTGGAATGGAAGAAGCGGCAATTCAACATAACTAGAGGATTCGTGCTTATGAGTGACTGGTTTAGATGTACCTTGAACTGGCTGGATAAATGGTGTGATGCTTGTTTAAACTCTTGGTATGCAGAAATAAAGCAGTAATTAACTTTCATCAACTGTGGTTTCCCCCCCCCATCTCCTACTCAGGAAATTTTAAATAATACATATATAAAATACTCTGAAGCTGAGGATCACGTGATCCTTATTTTAAGTGATTCCTGATTTTAAATCAGAATTACTCATTTCCTGCTCTTACTCTTAAATCACTGAAAGGAATACAACTTCTCTTTCACCGTAGATTTAAAACTGTCTCTTGCAGGGGAGTTCAGTCATAAATATGAAAGCATGGTTCACCCAGAGAAAACATAAGGATTCCAGGATACAGTTTGGTTTAATTTTTAAAAAAAAAGAAAGAAAGAAAGAAAGAAGCAGCATTTCAGCCAAGTAGCTTTTAAAAACATGGGTGGAAAGAAATGTCAACCAACTGTTTTTAGACAATTACAAAGTTGTTGGCCAATCTAATATAGCCAGCAGGAAATTCCACAGCGTTTGGAAACCATTAAAAAAAAAAAAGCCTGGCACTTGCTGTCCTCCAATTTATACTTCAAGAAGAGTTAATGTGCTGTAGCTAAACAGGGAAGGCCAAGAAAGATGGAGGAACAGAACTTAAAAGTCAACGGTGGAAGGAGATTCATGATAAAGAAAATGAATTGTAGCAGTGTCCCAGCTTCCTTCCACTCCCAACAAATTGGGGATTATCTAAGCTAAAGTTTTATCTCAGTGCTGTTATGTCTGAATCACTCATACAGCACATGATTCAATGTGCAACTTATTCTCTTCACAATGCAGTTCCCCTTTATTCTGCTTTTCTATCCCAATTACTCTCATGTTGCAGGGAGCACAATTCTGCAAACTATAATCCAATAAAATGGAATTTTAAAACATATCCCACTGGGAATAATTTCAGCAGAGTTAAATCTGTTTTGAGCTCAGATAGGTGAGAGAGTTTTGCAAGTGGAACAATAGATTATTTATCGATAAATGCAGAGACTATTTTTCATAGCTCATCTACACAATCGTACATCTACAAACAAACAAAAATCCAGTTTCATTTTTGAACCTGCTTTTCTGAGCAGATGTGCACATAGTTACTGGGAGTTTTGTTAAAAATCAACTTAGTAGCACAATCTCTCAGGGATCCACTTCTTTTTCAGTTGCAGCGCTACACAAGGATCTGTGGTACACACTTACAATATGTGTACACATACCGAAATATAACTGATCTTCCAAATTCTGCCTACTTTCTCCATTGTTTAAAGATATCCATTGGTCTGTAATATTTGGTTACATTACTAACAAACAGGATATAAAATGATGCCTCAGGTGTTAAATGTACCTCAGTGTAGATTGGCAGTTGGACTAGAAGATCTCCAAGATCCCTTTCTGCCCTATATAGATCTTACCTCAATGAACACTTACAGATTCTTCATAAAATGTGTTTAAAGCAGATGCATTGTATGCTAAATCTGGGATAAACCATACGTGAACACTTCTTATTCCCATACAATAATTCATTAAAATGTACATAATCAGGAAACGTAGCCCCAAATTCCATAGTACGTTTTCGTTTGCTTGTTTTTCATTTGGGTTCCATTTAAATGGTTCGAATCAGATTTAGATGAATTCACGTGTCCCTATAGTCAGCTCTTAATTATAATGGGATTGGAAAGCTGAAGAACAGTGCATTGTTGACTTAACCATCAACTAAAGAATCAAGTGCCCCGGTATGATCTGGTTTCTCTGCTGAATTGCTACAGAAGACATCACCCATGGGAAAACTTTTGATTTGAAGGCTGGCATACGCATACTAAAATCATAATATATTGTCTCAGCACACTGGGTGTAGGTTATTAGTTTTGTCCATAATCAAGAGGAAAAGCTAAAGCATTTAACTTCTCCATAATAAGCGTCCCCAGCTGGATGTAGAACAATTATTTGTGTAGTGTCAAGCTCAGACAAAAGAAACATTCACATTCCTCTGCCATGATGATGCTTGGAACTAGAGTGGAATAGGAATGACCTTTAAGAATAGCATCCTTAATGGACCTCTTCAAACTGGAAGAGATATGATATCCTGAGAAACTGCACATCCTGTATCTTAGGAAGGACACAATATCCACCGTGCAGTGAGCCATCCATTAACTAGGAATGAAGAGCTGAACCGTGTATATTAGCTCTCCTCTTCTTTACCTGTTCTTTTTTCGTTTTGTAGCATGATTTGGAAAATCTTAGATGCTTTAATTAAATATGCCAGCCTATATTAGGCTACACTGAATCTTCTTTCAGATGCCTGGGAGAAGTAGAAATGGTCATAAGCCGATCTTGGACCTACAGTAATTGCCTTATCTTGCTGTCTTTTGAAATGCGTTGTTCAGTTAAATGTCTGTGAATGCACACACAAAGACACGTAATTATTTTATGTCATTTACTATATTTGGTTCAAAAACCGGGTTTAAAAACACTGAGTTTGTCAGCTGACAGCCCAGATTCAAGACCCAAGCACTGCACGACGCGATGAGTTCCCTTTACTTCCCTCAGTTCCTGCCCACCTAACAGATTGAAAGTAGATGAATAGGTACCAGCATTCCATGCACCTCGGCATATACTCAGGCTGGCCTCACGACCACAGAAAGATCCTCAGACAATGCTGGCTCCCTCGGCTAACAAACAGAAATGAGCACCGCCCCCTAGAGTCAGATAAGGGAAAACCTTTATTGTTACTTGCTATACTACAAGTTGTCCAGTTTGTTTGTTTGGTGACCATTCAAAGTTCCAACCACCATTTTTCACAGTTATGACCTTTGCAGAATCCTCATGATTGTGTGATCGAAGTTCAGATGCCTCGCAACTGGTTCATAATTTATGACCGTTGCTGTGTCCTAAGGTCGTGTGATCCCCTTTTGTGAACTTCTGACAAGAAAAGTCAATGGGGAAACCAGATTCACTTAACAACCGAGTTAATAACTTATCCACTGCAGTGATTCACTTAGCAACTGTGGCAAGAAAGGTCATAAAATAGGGTAAAACTCACTTAACAAATGACTCACTTAACAACAGAAATTTTGGGCTCAATTGTGGTCATAAGTCAAGGACTACCTGTATAACAAGGGCTTTATTATATACATTGCAAACTGCTGTCAACGCTGCAAATACTGTATATTCTTGCTTTGACAATATGCAGAACTGTCTGGTATTTTTATAGTTAAATCAGGCAACAGTGAAAGGGGAGGAGAAT
>NW_015386823.1:0-26366 GCF_001527695.2 Protobothrops mucrosquamatus
TCTTTCTCTGGATCTGTTCTGCAATAACGGGTGCACATTTTCACTTCAGATTGTTCCATTATTTTTGAACAGCTTCTGGCATAAAAGAAAGAACAAAAGGAAAGATTTCACTTGTTTAATTTACACAAGTGGTAAAGATAGGATCACACATAGCAACTAGTGGATTGGATGTAGATGTTCATCAATGGCAGTATGGTATGTGGAGGGTCCACAGGCAGCTTCTCTACATGTGTTGGGACTAGGACTTCCCAAATTCTCATTGTTCCAACACATCCTGCAAATAGCCATTGAGAAAACCACTTCAAGTTGGAGGAGCCTATTGCAACTGGGGAGGAGCCTATTGCAACTGGGGAGGAGCCTATTGCAACTATTGGAAACTTTGTCAGCTCATGTACAGTACATATGGAGACAGATGTACCAGAAGAAACTTGCCATGTAGTTATTTTGAAAAACATGATTAAAAATATTATTTTGTCTGGACTCTAATTTCTATGAGATAAAAAATTAATATTTAAACAAGGGAATACTTAAACAAAGCAAGGGATTATGGAAAAGATAAAAAAAAAAAACTCTTAGGGCAAAGAAGTAAGCACCTTTTCTGCAGCAATCTTTTTTAAGAGCATCAGGCTGTAGAAGAGATAGACCAGTGCCTCCCAACCTTTTGGGTACCAGGGACCAGTTCTGTGGAGAGAGATTTTTCCATGGACCAGAGGGGGGCATGGTTTTGCATGCTGCCTACATCCCGCAGGTGGGGCTTCACTTGTTTGCATGGTTCAGTTTCTAGCATCCCATCACTCGGTGCCGGTCCACAGCCAGAGTTTGGGGACTCTGAGCTACACAGTTGCTATTTCCTCTTTCCATTAACAGGAATGAGATAAAACGCCACAGCTGTTGTTAGCAGAATCTCCCTAAGTACATCTTTTTAAGTTTCCTCATAAAAATTAATGGAGGATGGAGAAATTAATTATAAAGTTAATTGAAATGTGACTCAATCTACATTCTGGATCAAATTCTGATCAGAAGACCAGAAAGTATATTAAAACTGTAGTTACGTGCAGCTTGTAACATTTCAAAGTCTTGCACACAGATAGTCGGTCTATGCATTTTGCAATGTTTTCCTTTTATTGAAAACCATCAGTATGGACCATGGCAATATCCTGCATTCCCTAGTTCTTACAGAGGGCTGCACTGATGGCTCTGATTTTTTTTATCTTCTCTGAGCCACTGCATTTCAGTTTGAATGATAAAGAGAAGAATGCTCCCCTTTCTTTATAAACAGATTTCTGGCAACAATTCTGAGTTGTTTTCATTCCCAGCCACTAAAAGTAAATAATAGGGTGTTTTCTCCTCAGTGACAATTGTAACAGTGACTAGAGCTCGCTCACTATACCCCTTTAAACAACATTAAAGAATTATCTGATTCTCAGGAATTGTGGCTACTTTAAAATTATACTTACTGCAATGAGAAGTCGGTTGCTATTAAATAAATATAGTTTTTGAATGTCTTTGTATGTACAAAACAATAATGAAAGAAAATTAACCACCCCCTTTTTACTATATTTATCCTCTCTATCCTGCTCACTATTGTCTATATGAAACATATTTGATTACTGGGTTGTATAAACAGAGGCATAGAATCAAGATCAAGCGAAGTATTAGTACCACTTTACAAAACCCTAGTAAGACCACACCTGGAATACTGCAATCAATTTTGATCACCATGTCACAAAAAAGAGGTTGAGAGTTTGGAAAAAATTCAGAGAAGAGCAACTAAGATGATCCAAGGCCTGGAGACTAAAACATACGAAGAATGGCTGCATGACTTGGGTTTGGCTAGTCTAAAGAAAAGAAGAAATGGGTTTGGCTAGTCTAAAGAAAAGAAGAAATGATAGCAGTGTTCCAGTATTTGAGGGGCTGCCACAAAGAAGAGAGGGTCACGTTATTCACTAAAGCACCAGAGGGAAGGACAAGAAACAATGGTTGGAAACTGATCAAAGAGAGAAGCAACCTGGAATTAAGGAGAAATTTCCTGACAGTGAGGACAACTAACCAGTGGAACAGCTTGCCTCCAGAAATCATGGGCGCTCCATCACTGGAGATTTTTAAGACAGTCACTTGTCTGAGATGGTATAGGTTCTCCTGCTTGAGCAGGGTGAAGGATTAGAAGACCTCCAAGGTCCCTTCCAGATTCTATTCTATTCTATTCTATTCTATTCTATTCTATTCTATTCTATTCTATTCTCTGACCATAGCATATGCCTCTTTGACTAATAAATATGTTTCTTTCTCTACAGATTTTCAAAGGCTATGTTTATATAACATATTAGGCTCAAAGCAACGAAGAAATGTGCTGTCCTGCATCAAATATGGACCAAAAAGTAAATTGAAGCTTAATGTACAGGTAGTCCTCAACTTACAGCAGTTCATTTAGTAACCGTTTAAAGTTACAACGACACTGAAAAAAAGTGGCTCATGACCATTTTTCACGCTTACGACTGTTGTAGCATCCCCATTGTCACATGAATAAAATTTGGATGCTTGGCAACTAAATCATATTTATGACCGTTGCTGTGTCCCAACGTCGTGTGATCCCCTTTTGCGACCTTCTGACAAGCAAAGTCAATGGGGAAGCCAGATTCACTTAACAACTGTGTTACTAACTTAACTGCAGTGATTCACTTAACAACTGTGGCAAGAAAGGTCATAAAATGGGGCAAAATTCACTTAACAAATGTCTCACTTAGCAACAGAAATTTTGGGCTCAATTGTGGTCGTACGTTGAGGACTACCTATATTATCCTGCCAGCCCTCCAAGGTGGACTAGACTAGAAAGTAATGAATATTAATATTACTTTATTATAGGGTTATTAACAGACTCTTGCAAGTCTGAATGTGCCTCCCCCTCCCTTTATCTTAAAGAGAAGTAGGGAGGATGGAGCCTGAGACATTTTCTCAAATTATATTTCAGCCCCAGATTTCTCTTGTCTGATTGAAATCTTGGCTAATTACATAATCAAACCTAAATTGTCTGTCATTTTGAATATGCACTAATTAGACTTTGCAACCTGCAAATCTACTTTGCACAAGTCTTGGATGGCAGCTTTTTCAGTTCAGTTAACATGGTAAGCCTAAACCTCAGTTAAAATGTATTACATAAAGAACAGCTAGGTCAAATGATCATGTTAACCATCCAGCATGTAAACACAATAAAAATCTAATGGTATAATTGTTGTCTCTTAATTCCATCTTCAGCGGAATTCATAATGAGGCTCAGATAGTCTGAGAGCCAATCTTTTGAATATTTGTTTTTTATCATTTATCATCTAAATATAATGAATCTTCCAACAGTTAACGTTTGGTAATATTAGCTCAAGATCCTGTTCCATCTCCCACAAATTTCAATCTCATTGACAGCTAGCTGTAAGTGGTCAAAATTTGCTTGGTTACCCAAGCAACTTCTGTGTTATTTTTCCTAAACAACTATGATCTGTAGAGTTCAAGAAAAGTCAGGCAAAATATTTTTAGAAAAATTAAAAGAATGGCATGCACACACTCTAACATTTAATATGAAACAATGTAAACATTTGATCCACTATGAAAATCCCGTATAGCTGAAGGAGGACATATAATTTTCCATATACTGTTAGACCAAAACTCCCATCTTCCATTATCATTAGCCAGGCTGACTGAACCTAATTCTAGAATCTGGAATTTTAATCATCTAATATCTGGAGGGCCAGAGATTCACTGCCCTGATATAAGTTAGCTAATTCTATCTCATGTCAAAAATAAAAAAAGTTTTGTTTTATAAATTTACCCTGTTATATAACTTAGCTGGTTTTGATGAAATATTGAAAATATGTAAATGCATCAAAACACAAAACATAAAAACTAAACAAGAAAAGCATAAGGAGACCCATGACAATATTTAAACAAGAGTGTCGCATCACTTTCTTTCAACAAGGTCAGAAATGGAATGTCCAGGGGGCAGCTACATCTTCTCGTAAAATAATACTGTGATTAGTTTGTTACCGAGAAGTTCCATTAGATGATGTGTTTAATAACCCTTCCAATTATCTTTGCATTCCAAAAGTTCTTTATATATTTTGTTGACGCACTTTTCTTTTGCCCATCTTAAATCAAACCAATAAAAAGTGGTCTTCTAATTACATATTTGGAGAAGTCCATAATTTCAAAGGCTGATGCAGCATCATTACAACTCACTGACGAAGAACACATGGTAGACTACCTGACTGCATGTCCTATGTTTGGAAAGAAGAGAAATCTATTGGTTTCATGAGTATGAAAATTTGTCATTTTTCTGACCATCTTTGTCAATTTTCACCTTTCATGTTATTTGTATTTGTTAGTTGGCATGATCCCAATCCTATTATGGAAAGTCATCAACAACTTAAAGGATTTAGCGATATAAAACATGGGCTTAATTGCACAAGAGTGAGGAATTGCTGAGAGACCTGGCAGAGCTACAGAGATGGATGCTTAAATATGTCCATAGTATGTATCATTCTCATACCCAAGGGTTTAGAGTTTCAGTCAACCATTGCATTCTCTCCCCTTCCTAAAAACCACAATTATTGTTAGTTAAATAAAAATTTCTGTAACAAAAACAGGAACATCCAATGAAGTTGATGAAAAATAAAGCAAACTTTTACAGCTTAGTCATTTTTCATCACATTTTTCTGACATTAAGTTAGATCACAGTTCACCCAAGAATGATCGTCACTGCCAGACTTCATACTGTTAGACAAATTATTATTATTTTGAAATGAACAGAATGTTCAGAATGAATAATGATGGAAAGTGTGAAAAAAGCTTTTTCAGATTCATAATAAAGAGTTATCAAATGTATGTTGCATCACTTACATTTGATGATGAGGTGATTGACAATTTCAATCAAGCTATAGCTAATAATGATTTTCGATTGATTCAGTACATAAATAGTGATAGCTAATTCAGGGTGTTAAATAAGTATGTTGTTTTCTAACAAGTGAGTAACCCTTTTCATGAAGCAAAGTGATGAACACAAAAGGAGGATTTTGGGATAGAGTGTTGACAAATTCCTAGAATGTGTCTTCAAATTTTCTCCAGTATATTTAAAATAATGAACACAGCAGCACACACAATATGGTTTCATCTAGAGCCCCTTAAGAAATCTGCTGTATAAGGATTTGTTGGAAGATGCAATCCCTTATCTGCCAACTTATATCAGATTCTGAAATGGAGACAGGCATTATCTTGTGCTTTGCATTAGGCATCAATAACTCTTAATGTTGATCTAGAAAACTGTATCTCTCAAATTCACTCTTCACATTTTTAACTGTACACTTTAAATCAGGAGTCCCTGGGCCACGGATCAGTAGTGGTCCACAGCCCATTGGGTACCAGGCCCACAAGCAGCGTGCGAGCATACAAAGCTTTATACTGTATATGCATGCGTGGGATTAGGTTACACACACAGAACTATCTCTCCCCCCTTCTGCCACCAAGTGCTGCCATCCGTGGAGCCAAAAAGATTGGGGACCGCTGCTTTAAATAACATAGGTGAAAAAACGTACTGCCATTTAGTCAAACAAAGTAGAAAGGATAGAAATTCAGGACCAGAAAAGATACATGAGAAATGGAAAGAAAAACAACACCCTTCATTTTCAGAAGGACCTGTTTTAGAACATTAGTCTTACTGGTCTGTTCTTTCTGCCTTTGGTTTGGTACATCCACAATATCCAGGAAGTAAGAGTGACATACTTTAACACATCTTGAAAATCAGCATATTGGAAAAAAGGAATACAAAGTTGGTTTATTTGTTCAAAGTAAAACAAGATATGTTGTTCTGGCTTCCCTTTATGAACTTTCTGCTGATACCAGGACTGAAAAGATTATGTTTTATGGATTTGTTTGTAGACACGGATAAGATATGCAATATGGGATGAAGAAATCATTGTAATTTTAGAGAAGATGAAGAGTTATTAAATTTGTTTGAAGTGAAGTGAAGTGAAGTTTGGATGCCACTTCTTTTCTCTCTATTATATTCTTACTTTTCTCATTCTCTTTTTCTTTTCTTCTTTTACTTACTGCTCTCTATCCTTTTTTCTTTCTTTAAACTTAGATTTTACTGCCACAATCAAAAGTATTAATAAAAATTATAGGTATACAAAGGGGAACATAATTGGCTTCTTTAATTGCTTCTGGGAGAGAAAAACAAATAGATAAAATTAATTAATTAAAATTTCTTATAGAGAAACAAATTAGTTTACTTCTTTCAGTTTTACCTTGCATGCCTTTGAATCTTTAAACACATCAAGTTGAAAAATCAGATGTTCAGCCATATCAACACTGGAGGAGGTTGATTCTAGGACTGTACAAATAAAATTTCTTGGAAATGTTGGGTCATTGAAGTTCATTTCATTTTATAGTGTACGCCTAATCACATGGTACAAAGAGTTTTCAATTTTTCAGCCTCTGTAGTGAAACTTGTATGCTCCAAAATGACAAAGAGATTAATGATGTTTTTTGCATGTTATAATGGTGTTTATATTTAGAGATAACAAATTACTAACCTCTGGTGACAGTGTGCAGGCACCCTGACTTGTATTCTGCATTTACTTAGCAACATTTGTACATACAGGTGGACATTTTGTTTGTATCATCTCATTTTGACTATTAAAGAGAGCAAAAGCCACTCGCAGATCTCAGGATTCATTTTTAAATATCTTTTGACTAAACAAACAGGGCATGGTATAAAACTTTGGGGGTCTCCATCCCTTTGCCACACAGTGCTAAAAGGTATTGAGGAAGACTCCTGTAGTAAGCTTAATACGACAGTTATAAGCCTAGGAAAAGAGAAACAGGGAACAGAATTAATTTCCACTTCCAAAGGTGTTATCAAAAATGTTGAACTGAAAGGAGTTCTTCCTGGTTACCCCTCTAATATGGCAACCACAAGGAAATCACATTTGCATTCACAGAATAAGTAGAGAGAAAGGTTCTGATTTCTTTGATTTATATTCAGACTAATTCAGTTTACAAAAACCTTTATAAAATCAACCAAACAGCTACTAATAAAACAGTAGTAAACTACTACATTCTTGTACGATTATTTGGAGGTAAGCAACACTGCATACAGTGGGGCTTATTTTTTACTACATGGTCAGACAAATTTTCAAAATGTCTTCAACCAGTTACAAGAACATAACCTTCAATGTCATTTGAAATGTAAATGCTTGAGGAGAGGAGAGTGCTACTAGAATGAAATAGGAACATCATTAAAGAAAATAAATAACTGGCTGTGCTGGATTATTTTCTCTGGTTTCTTAATGCTAATCTGTCGAACACATTATTATGACCTCTCTTGCTTTCCAGATCTGGGATGCAAATCTTCATATGACCACTAGATGGCAGCAAAGGTATACTTAGAATTCTTCCCAGACATCTAATGGTCATCTATAGGTTTGCAGCTCCTATCATTGCTTCATTTTTACCTTTTTTTAACTAGCATATTGTGGAATGGTGATATGGTCTGACTTTCTAAAACATAATGGCTGAATTCAGTTCAGGACATTTCTGTAAAATTTACTTGTTACTTCCAAGTAAGAGCACCTTAGCAAAGGCCTACTGTTGCCTCCCCCCCCTTAGATCTGCATAACAGAATAAAGCAGTAGGAATTATGGACAACTGTAATCCTCAACAGGATATGGAGAGGAATGGATAGCCTAATTTGAAACCAATACCATAGGCCTTGCCTAAAACTTATTTAAATTGAAATTACATACTGTATATCTAAAGTATATGTTTTATTTAGCAATTTCTTAGAAAATACTTGTTTTACCCCAGACTCCCATTCTGACTTTCTCAATTTTGATTGAAAGTAAGAAGTGTGTTTACCTTTAATTAAATATTCTCAGGGCAAGATTTCAAAATATTTTTTGTAATGCAGCACAGTATAATGGATTAACAGGCAACTGATACCAAGAAGCTTATTGTAAGGTGTTGGGATGGTGGTAAAACCCAGCTACCTCCAATCACTGGGGCCATGAAGAAACAGTGATGAGGAAAAAGTGGTTAACTCTGAAAAAGAAAAATAATAATTTAAAAAATTCTGCCAGATGGAGTTGTTGGTGCTATCTGGGTTTGACTGTTTGCTTGCAGACGTTTCATTACCAGACTAGGTAACATCTTCAGTGCTAGAAGGAAGTGGGCTTTACTCTCTGTTTACATATAGTAGTTGCCCTCTCAGTGTTGGTAGGGGTGTTGTTTTCTCCTTTGTAATTCCTTGATTAGGTGTTGACTACTGGTTGTTTGTCTGATATTAATCCTGGTGTTAATCCCTGCTTATCTGAGTGTTTATTGCTGGTGAGGAGGTGTTCTTTGTTTGTTTGTTTGTTTGTTTTCTATTATTGTTTCTTTTGAATGGTGTATAAATGTTATTTAATTCTTTGTGCCTGTTGATGGCTGATTTGTCTGAGTGCCAAGCTTCCCCAAATGCATTTTTGGATTTAGCTTGGTTTAGGATGCTGACAGTTTCTCAGTTGAAACCATGGTTAAGTCTGTCCATGTGTTGTGAAATTAAGGAGTTTTTATTAAGTCTTCTTAGTGTTCATGGATATGGTCTGCTATTCTTCTACCTGTTTTACATAGTAACTGATAGCATCCTTATACTATATATTGTAGGTGAATCCTTTTTTCTTCTTCTGGGGCTATGGAGTCTTTGGGTTTATTTAAGATGTTATGGAGGGCTTTAGTTGGTTTGTGTGGTATGGAGATGGTGAGTGTTTTTAATAGTCTGGTGGTTGTTTCTGAGATGTTTTGATGCATGGAGGTGTTATTTTTTTCATAGCTTGTATTGATAGTGGGTTGAATGATCAGAAACTTTTAAATAGCAATAGCACTTAGACATATATACCAATCTGGGTCCTCATTTTACTGCTGGAAAGATGGAGGGCTGAGTCAATCTTTCTTCATTATTGAGCTCCTGGTGTGTTGGGCAGAGTTAGCCTGCCATAGGGCATTCTAACCACTAGCTACAGCTGTATGGGTATCCATTTTGTTGGAAGATTTGTATAGGTAGTATGTTTCCTTTTTATGCTGTTCTGAGTTGCTGCAGAGCATTTCAGCTTGTCTCAATAACATAGCTCCTCTTAATAGCGGCTTGGTTATTACTCTGATAGTGGAACACTTGGTTACTGTGGGTGGTTTTTCAATAGATTTGTGTTTGCATCTTAGACCAAGCCATATCTAACTATGGCTATAAAAACAAGCTTTTAGTAACAAATCAATGAGCTGGCATTTTAAATCTATTATATAATATTTATTAAAAATTTTATTTGTTAAACTGTTTACCCAAAATCAAATTTTGATTATATATGTAGGTCATAAATAAAATAGATTGGTTGGTATGATATACTAAATCATAATTGATGATGCATAAACCAAAACATCTGGATTCATATAACATATTAATTCAAAACTGTGGGAAGTCAGCCCCCCTCAGAGAACGAAATATTAAAAGGGCAGAATATTATATTTCCTAAAAGGATCTTAAAGAGGCTGAAAAGCATGCCCAGTTTTTTCTTAATTGCACCAAGTCTCCCTCCCCCAAACAGAAAGCAGCTCTGTAGAAATGCAGATGTGGTAATTCGTTCAGGAAGGCCCCCAGCTAGAAGCTTAGGAAGACAAAGACACCTTAAATCTACATACCCCACCCAAACTCTAAGACAGGACATAATAGGATTAACCCACAGATGCCAAAGGGGCACACTCAGACTCAGGTCAAAAGTACAAGACACAGGAAATACAAAGCCTCAAACAAAAACAGGAAACAACCTCAAGAGCCCCAGAGGGTATAAAAATCCACTCCCTACATGTGCTCTTTCTTCTTTTCTTCTAGAGCAGGGGTGTCAAACTCAATTTCATTGAGGGCTGCACCAGCATTGCGGTTGCCTTTGGGGGGCTGGGTGGGTGCGGCCTATTGGGTGGGCATGGATGTGGCCTACTGGGTGGGCATGGCCAGCTCTACATCATTCGCGTCAAGGGTGCCTGTGGGGGCCTGGGCAGGAGTGGGACAGATCTGAGGGTCTCTGGCAGAAGGGGGTGGGACCGGGGCAGGCGCCAAGGCATGGTCCATTTCTTCATTCCTCACAAAGGGTGACACCTCCCCAGCATCCACCCAGGGGGCAGGGCCAACGCGGCAGGGGCCGGTCCCTTGCTGTTTCCAGACGGCCTTGTGGAGCTAAGACTGAATGCATTTCAGCATAGATGGCCACCACAAAATTGTACATTGGCGGCCGGCCGGCCTGGGCCAGGGCCAAGGCAGAGGGGGCCGTTCCCTCACTGTTTCCAGGATGGCTTCGCAGCCCACATGAAACCACTTCGTGGGCTGCATCTGGCCCCCGGGCCTTGTGTTTGATATGTCTGTTCTAGAGCTATCTTTCTGTCTAGCTCTCCTCTTCAATAAACTGCAACCTTCTTTCTAAAGCAGTCACCATGTTGTTTATTCCCGGCTTGGACTAAAACATGATGAAGAATTTTCCTTCAACAAAACTAAACAACCCAAATTATGGTTTAGTTTAGTGCAATGTGTTAATCAAACTTAAGATTTTGTGATTCCATTAAACTTCAGGAAAACGTTCTCTGCTAAATAACTACTATCACAAAAAAAGAAGACCTGGACTGCATGCAGACCCTAGAAACAGTGCCTTTTTGCTAAGTTGCCAAAAATCACAAATCTGAGGAAAGAAGAATAATGATAAAAAGAAAATATACAGACTCTTACAGAGATTTTTGATCTGTTGAGTTTACAGTTCTAATGTAAGCAGATTCAATGAGTGTTTGTTTACCCATAGTCTGTTGAAGTCTTTGTACACACTTTGAGTGTCATTTTTATCTTTCTTATCAAGGAGATACTTTGTAAACCCCAGTTTGGCTAATGCTTGTGTGCATTTCGCTTTCATGTTGTATGAAAAGTTTTGATGGCTTTTTTGTGCTTGAACTTCACACAGCTGAATTTTTGTTAGCAGTGCCAGAAACAACACAGTACAGTATACATACAGTATGTTATTTTGTGTTCAAACAGTTCAGTCAGTTCTCCACTGAAATGAGCTCAATTGTCTTTTGCATTATATTACTCAACACCCCTTGAATTTGACAGTATGGATGAAAAATTGAAGGAAAAAAATCTGAACAGTGAATTCAAAGAACAAATGAATTCAAAGATTGATAATGTCATTTTAGGGTATATTAAAATAAAGGTATTTTCAAGTTTGAGTCTAAGGCAGGGATCTTCAAAGTTGGCCCTTTTATGACTTGCGGACTTCAGCTCCCAGAATTCCTCAGTCAGGCATACTGGCTGAGGAATTCTGGGAGTTGAAGTCCTCAAGTCATAAAAGGGCCAACTTTGAAGACCCCTGGTCTAAGGCTTCATACTTTAAATATAGGTAGCTTATTTTTTAAATGTTCAGTAATACTGAACCTTTGGAAGAACAATAACTTGGATTATGGAGACCCACACAAACAATAACAATGCAAACACAAAATGGAAATATGTGATTGGTTGTATCAAAATATAAAGAGAGAAAGAAAGGGAAGCAAGACAATATAGGGCTTGGATGAGCTTATGCTGGATCTGGAGAAAAAGAGGTAATCAGTAGAGTTTGGAAAGATGTCACATAATCAGAGCAATAATATAAGTGAATGCCATTATTCCTGCCATGTCAGATAAATGTGAAGGCACCAAAATGAGATAATGGGAGTTCAAAGGCTTCATATCCCCAATTCAGAAATGATTAAACACTGAAAAAATTTAATATAGATAGCATTAACTTTATAAATGATGATGATGATGATGATGATGATGATGATGATGATGATGATGATGATGATGATGATGATGATATAATGGTGGTGATGGTGACGGCCATCAAGTTGGTGTCAATTCAGAATGACCACATAGATGTTTTCCAGAATGATCTGTCCCCAAGTTGGTCCTTCTGATCTTTTGAAGGTGATCCATTGCCACTGGAACCAAGTCCATCCATCTTGTTGTTAATTGTCCTCATCTTCTCTTTCCTTCCACATTTCTAAGCATTACAGACTTCTCCAGAGAGCTTTAATGTGTCTGAAGTACGATAATTTCAGCCCATTTTCAGCATCTCATGCGATGCAGAAACTGCAAGCACTGCTGTGCCCACTTCACCAGTGTCTTGCTGTTGAGTGACCAAGCCAGTCTACTTGTTAACTGCACACCCAGGAATTTGATGCTGGTAATTGTCCCCAATTCTAAATACTGGACGCATGAAATTCTTTTTTATGAAGTTATGTGCAGTGGCTCACACAGGAAACAATGCAATATTTGTTATTCTGGTAGTCCCTCCAGTTCCTTCCACAATAGCTTTTCTTTTACTAACATGGAGGTTAAATGGAAATCTTGAGCCATATATCTGTGTAAAATCAGACAAAATTCAAGGACCAAAATATATGTACAGTATACAGAAAATCAGCATGACCTAGCTCTTCTGGGGCAACTTCACATCCTACAATATTATTTATTTGTGCTACATAATGATAGGAATATACTCTTGGAAGTTCCCACTTTGAAAGCCATCTCAGTTTTGGTTTCACTGATCTGCAAGTATCATTAAACCAAGTGTCATGGGATCATTAATTAATATAAGGTAAGCTTCTGTCTTGCCCATATTCCATTCCAATAGATTAATAATATCAAGTAATAATATTAAGTAATTTACAGTATAGGGTTATTAAAATAATTTAATAGGGCTATCACATCTGGCCTACAGTCTTTGCAGAAGATGGACGCAAAAAAATAGACGTTTTTGCACTTAGGATCAAGTCATCCTAATGTAGTTACAGACTATGACTTCCTTTACTAAGTTTCTGTCTCTTATGAAGATGATCTCCCTTCCTATTACCAGGGTAGTTTTATCTAATTCAGAGGCAGCAAAAGTATTTCTTTGCTACATCCATTGGTCATCTGGATTTTTGCAGAACAGATGTAATACTCATAATACCCAATACTTCCAGATTCGAACAAGTACTCAAGTACTCATATTAAATCTGGACCTAGTGTATGCTAAAGAAAATTTTTTTTTTGTAGAGAAGTGCTTTGAAATATAAAAATATCTAGTAGAGAAGGAGTTATTTAATTGCTACTTTTATTGCATGCAGGAACTGAACCACATAGTTTATTGCATAGCCCCTGTGATTCAAGAGACATAGAAACTACAGAATATATTCTTCTTCATTGGTCGTTTTATGGAGAAGTCCGAACCAGATTCATCTTATCTCTGATTAGTAGACATCCTGGTCACCCAGATTCAGCCAGTGCGTAGATGTTGCTCATGAACAAGCTATCTTTTGTTACAGCTTATGTAGCTAGGTTTTGTGCAACTGCACAGAAGTTCCATCTATCTAACTGTACTTCATTTAAATTTTAGATAACATTACTTTGTTTGTAATTTTAGATGCTATCATATTTAACATAATTTTAGTGACTAAATAATAATTTAATATAGGCTACATCTTGGACCTCATCTTGGACCTCACTTATATATGTTAGATTGTTTTATAAATATATTTTAATTTTGTCTTAAATTTGATGTTATTTATTTATATGTTCAATTTCTACAGTGTCCATCTCAGCTAAATGACTCTGGCAGCTTACAGTTATGAAGCAATAAAACAGTTAAAACAATTGACAACAATAAAAAATAAAAAAATAAATACATACAGCAGCCGAGATAGTTAATCAACTAATAGTAAAGCCAAGAAATGGGGCTCTTAGTAGATGACTTTACTTATCATCTACTAAGATGGATGGATATATGGATGATAGACAGACAGACAGACAGGCAGATTTTCACTGCTTCTACTGGTCTAACAACCGCAATAAACTGAATTAAACATGTATTGTATATGAATTGCATATACAGGCTAACCTTGTGTTTCACGAATATTGAATAACAACAGTAAATTACAACAATCTTTCTCTATAGTGCCCAAGCATGTTTGTGCTTGGGACAGAAATAAAGTACAAGTTTTAAGAGAATTGGAGATGCTGCGGAAAGATATCCTGTTTGTTCAATATTTTAAAAAAAAATTCTGCAAGCTTGACAGCAAGTTACATACATTCTGCAGATTTGAGTACTACAAAACACAATGATTAATCAAAATTGTGATAAAATAATATGCAATTAATCAAAAACCAAACAGCTTTATCATATTAGCTTCAATTTTCTTTTCAAAAAAATACTGTCTACTTTAAATTGCCAAACAATCCTATGGTTTGATCAGAACACTCTAATCTAAGAATGTTCTGCCAATTTCTAAAATTGCATTGTAGGGTTGAAGTAAGAAAAAACAGAATGTACTATCATTCCTTCTGTTTGGTTGGTTCTTCAGCTTTGTGGAAAAATAGATTTTCAAATATATGCATACTATTGATGGGTAATTTCAAGATCTACTTGTGCAACTCTTAATTATATTGAAATCAAACTTGACTTCATTCTGTTAAGCAGCTGTTCTATCATTATGTGACCATTTTCCATGATAAGTGGGAAGCTACTTATTTGTGAGCATGCCTCACAAAAAGAAGGACTATCCTTGAGGAAAACTCTTTTTCTGGTGTATTTTGGTCATTTCAGCATTATTTCATTGATTCAATCATTCCTTCATTCGATTACAATAACTGAAGTTATCTGAGCAGATTGTAAAGTTAATTTAAAAGTTTCTAAAACATTTTTTAAATCAGCAAAGCAAATAAAATAAAAATCCACCTTCTTCTGAATAAAAGGCAGCATTAATGACTACGGTAGTTTGCTTCCTTTTGGTCATGTGATAGTAGAATGTCTGCATGGGTATTCCTCTCTCTTTCTCTTTCTGTGTTTACACACACACACACACACACACACACACCTAACACAAATACACACACCTAACACAAACACACATCTATGTGTGTAAGGTAGAAATAGCTTTATCATGGATGGAGTTCTTTAATGATAGCAACTGCAGGGAATTAATCTGATGCTATGTCTACAGTTAGTATTTGACTTACCACCTTTCATTCAGTGGTTGTTCAAAGTTATGATGGTGCTGAATGAAGGGACTTAGGACCCATGGCTAAAGTTTATTTATATTTCAGATTTCTGAACGAGCTACCTCCTTCAAAGAGTCCATCTCCCTCAAAAGGTCACAACCATTACAGCAACCCCTGTGGTCACCTAATTGCAATCTGGTTGCTTATTACCAAATGCCAAGCATCCTGTGAACATGTGAATACCATTTGCAATCTCTTTTGCTAGTTTTCCAGCAGGGAAAATCACAAGTTGCTGCCGCCTACCAAGAGGCCTTCCCTGTAGACTCCGTGGGCTGTCTAAAAAAGATCTGTGCTTGAAATCCAAGCAGGATTATCAGCCTCAGAGCAGAGAAGCTTCAGAAGCCTTTTGACTCTGGGACTGAAAATCCAACTGGTTCAGAGGCCCTTGTACGCCTTCGTACCTTCCCATGGACCTCTCCGCCTGGCAGGACTTGGGACTTGCAACTTCCTACTGACTTCCCCACTGACTTGACTGTGGGAAGCCAGCAGGAATTCACCTCCCCTAACGATCATGACATTCGCTTAATGATTGCAGCCAGGGCTGCCTGGATTGCTATCACTAAACAAAGCAGTTGCGCTTTATCACTGCACTAGTTAGCGATGAAAATTCCAATTTCAATTGTGGTTGGAAATCAAGGACTGTATTTCAATTGTATTTCAATTGTTTTTCAAAGGACATTTGTCTGATCAGTATCATTACATATTTTACCCGTGCCTTATTTAACATAGTTAACATAGATAACTATTTAACATAATTCTGTAAGTCATAGGGAGACTAGATATGCACAAAAGATCTGAAATGCACCATATGTGTAGCATTCCACATTCATCTATATATTAAAAAAATGTTTCCCAGGAGACAGTATTTTCTGGAAATGACTAGCTCCAAAATTCCTTTATGCTACAAGTCGCCCACTATACCCTGTGGATTGATGTGGATTGCTCACATTGGTTACTCATAGCTTTGATATGCTGATATATCTATTTTAAATTGCAAATGTTGGATGTTATGTGAGTTCAGGCCAGGTTTCCCAATCTGCTGTTCTGTGTGTTTTACACAACTCTCATTGTCCCTGAACTGGCCATGTGTTTTGAGCTGAAGAACACAGTACTCTCTAAGTTGTTGGACGTTATTCTGAATCTTAGTGAAATATGGGGAGTTAGGATATGGGTGACATTTTTAATTTATCAAAGCTATTTAATTTCTGTCTAAACCTTTCAGAGTTATGAATATATTTTATTTCTGAAATGTTATTTCTTTTTTAGGTAACAAGAGACAAGAACCATAAAAAAGAGATAGTTCTGTTTTTTATTAACTGCAATTTAGCATTCCATCTGAACTCTAAGCTCTTGTTAATAGGTGTTGAAACAAGGCATAAGATGCTATATGAATTTGGCTAATTTCAGTCTTTTGTAGCTAAAAACGTAGCATAATTTGGCTTCAGATGTAACAATATATAAAAAGTGTGGTTAATTAAAACAGGAAAGAAAAGTGTTTCCTATTCTCCTTGTTCATCATGCTGGAAGTTGAGAAAGGATGTTGATGAATCCAAGACTAATTTTTGTAATGATAAGCCTTAGTTTACCATTAGATCTCAGCTCAAATATGGTTGACTAGTTATTTTATTTTTTTACTTAAAAATGTATTGTGCCACTCACTCCCATATTGTTAGGATCATTTGATCTTTGCTGCAGTTGACCCCTAAAAGGCAACAAAGAAATAAGGAAAACTCTCTTTTCTGCTATCTTGTGGGCATCTGAATTTTGGCAACCCAGATCTGTTGGCCCTATGTTATTTGAGCTCACAAAATGGTTCAACTCAATGGCCAAGTTGAACATGCTTAGTTCAGCAATAACTCTCCTGCTACCTCTATTTCCACCAACTTTTGAACTATGGCGCTATTGAAATTAGGATGTAGACATCTGTGGTGAGGTGAAGTTAGATCAATTTAGAGTTTTCATAGAGTGGGATGAAGACGTTGCTTGAGGAAGTGAAAGAAACAATGATTATATGGGCAAAAAACTTTGGGCATAACATAGAATTAGAGAAATGGCAAAATCTATGGGAAAGAAATTATAAACTGACAATGGCTACTTCATATAAAGAAAACCTATATAAAATGTTTTATAGATAGCATTTTCCACCTATTAGATTAGCAAAAATGTTTAAAAATATGTCTAGCCAATACTGGAAATATAATCAGAATCCTGGTACATATTACCACTTGTGGTAGACATGTGTAAAAGCAAAAAAAAAAAAAAAGATTAAAATACATAGGTGGTTAGAAAAAAAGTTAGAAATGTTAGGAAAACATGTAGATCTTAAACCTGAACTTTTTTTACTAGGCATAATGCCAGAAAAGTTTGATAAACAAAATGTACATTTAACATTACATGTATTAACTGCAGTGAGGATTGTATTTGCACAGCACTGGAAAAATGAGACAACACCATCGAAGGAAGCGATAATTAAGAAAATATTGGATTGTGCCGAAATGGACAGACTTACATTGAGAATCAAAGGAAAAGAAGACACGGTATACTTTCAAACATGGAACTTATTTTACCAATGGTTGGAAAAGCGGAATAGAGAGTAAGAACTTAATCTTTATGACTAGACAAAAATTAACCCAGACAACACGTTGTTTGTTAGCACAGATAAATTGTAATGATAGAAAACCAATAAAATATGTTTTTTTTTAAAAAAAAGAAGTTGCTTGAGGAGAGTCTCCTCTAGTGGAATTAAGCAAGCAAGCTTTCATATTAATCTTGAGAGAAATGGCTGTGACCTCCTATTTCCATGACACATGGAATGCAAAGGTTTATAGGGACTACTTTTCAGTGTACTTTTCATCTACTCTGTGGAAAATCTTCCTCTAGAAAGCCTCATCTGACCCAGCTTTTTGGAAGTTCTTGAAAACTCAGTTATTCTGGCGGTATATGGTGAGTGTCAGGATGCTCATTTTGATTTATTTGTAGATATTTTGGAATTATATTTTATACTTGTATTTGTTTTAATCATACTGTGGAGTTTTATTTAAAAGATTAATTACTTTAAATTGCAAATATCAATTTGATAAATATGTCCATATAGATTATTTCAATTCTTTTAATAATAAATAGCAAGGCAGGCTTAGATGTGCTTGCGCTAGAAGGGCCACATTTAACTTCTTTAATTGTAAAGAAGGGTAAGAAAAAGGAGGTATATCAAAACTGCCATTTGGCTTCTTAATCCACAGCAGTTGTGTTTTCTATGCCCCAGAAGTTATAGCCCTGATTTTGTGGGTCAAGTGTGTGAGTTCAGCCAATGCAGTTACCATATGGTTCAATTAATTAATTGAGATAATTCAATAAACCATGGCTCCGTTAATTATAGATTAGTATTAAAGTGATCATAGTTGCAATAAAAAGCTGTAACTCTGTAAGTTATCATTTCTTTTTTCTTCTCTCTCTCACTTTCTTTCTGACACACATACTTTATAGCCCTGCAATAGTGCAGCTGGTTGTAGTTTAGCATTTTATGTGAATCCAGCTAATATGACTATGTATCGTGGCTTAGGCTGTTATTTTGTTTGAACCACCCAACTGTGTTGTATTCAACTAATCATATTTAAGCATAACAGTCAAATAGGAATTTTCTAAATCACCACAGCTCTTTTTCTAGAAATGCAACATATTGGTATGATTTTTTTCTATAGTTTTTTTCTATAGTTTGTTGGCATTCTAAATTTAAAACAGATGACATCAGAATCAGACATGGAACCAGACACCACCAAATCATATAGCACCTCATAAATATTCAAGCTGGTGGAGCAAAGGAAATGTAAACTGCATTGCTGGCCAACAGGCTTGGCGAGGGCTGTATAGGACATTCTTAAGCATTACAAGTATGCACCCCATTCTCAGTGGTGAATCCTATGGAGAGCTCTCCAAAATGTTTGCAGATTCCTTTAGAAGTTTGCCATATCAGATGCAGTGCATGAAGCAAATAAAACAGACCATTTTATTAAATTCCCCACACAGAATCACTATATCTTTAAACTGTAGCAATGGCTACATTAAAAAGAAAATAAAGTAAGCACTATATTTGAGGCAACACTTGGACAAACATTATATAATTGTAAGTGACTGGAAAGACATCAATAAAGAATAGTGTTGCTCCTTACTCATAAAAATAAAGGAAAGAAACAGATTAAAAAAAAATTAAAGCAGGTTTCCATGGAGAGAAAAAAGAATATAACTGAGTTTACAAGATAATAGCAATTATTATAGGATTTGCACTGCAGTTCTATCATCTCTTTATACAGAGCCAGTCAGAATGGGACACATTTAACTGTCCATACAATTGCAGGGTAAGGCCACAGTCTGTTTACATTTATTTGCCAGCAAACACACTAGCCCTCTTGGGTGTTCAGGCAAACATGTGGAGGGCTTCAACCTGGGTACAAAACAGGATTGTCCACACAGCCCAGCTTCCTACTTTCCATGACCTATACCCAGTCAATGAATTGAAGAAGCTTCTTGGATGAGAAGTGAAACATTTTCAAGGGAAACCCCCCCCCAAAGCCTAGTTACTTTTGGAAAAGCACCTTTGGGACCCACTCAACAAGAGAAGAAAGCTGTCTTCATAGTTCCTTGAATTCAAGTACAACTCCTACATGATCCTATGTTAGCTTAGAACAGCCCTTAGTGACAAACTGTAAGACCCAATATGGCTCTTGTTCCAATATGCCTTATATTCCTTTGCCTAGTTAGAGGAAGTGAATTAAGTAGGCTTTATACATATTTTTGTATGTTTAGGATTGCAGCCTACACAAATGATAATTGCCTCCAGTGTGTGGAGAAGTTTAAACTTCTTTGATGAGATGTCAGGAATTATTTATGTAGCTCAACTGCTGAAGCATGTTGTGTTCTCTTTGAGCTTTCATTATCGCCAACCTGAGACATTTTACTTAATATATAAAGAGGTACTTGAGGTTACTGCTCAAACAACAGAACAGTTGAGATGCTTTGAGAAATTTTTTTTCAAATATCTATTTGTACAACACATCAAAATATGGTTTGATATTTGCTGGCTTAGAATTAATCTAAAATGTGGTTTGATATTTGCTGGCTTAGAATTAATCTAAAATATGGTTTGATACTTGCTGACTTAGTGGTTATAAATAGTGAATTGAATTGTCATAGTTTGTGAGTAAATGTGCAATGTAAACACAACCTACATTTTTTTTCAATGAACTCTACTTAAGGAAGCCATAGCTTAGCATAACACATAAAAACAGATTTCCATTCGTTGGAAGGGAAATTTCATATCTTGCACTTGCATAATCCCTCTCTGGAATTATGTGTGTGTGAGAGAGACAGAATGTGTGTGTGTAACAATAAAATAATGAAGTACATTTAAAACTTGTGTCATCCAATTAGAGCCTGGGAGTGAATCCATACTTTGGCAGCTACTATTGGAAGTTGTTGTTGAATGCTTCCCCATTCTTGCTCAAATTTAAAGTGAAGATGCTCAAATTTCCATTTACTTGACATTCCCTAGAACAGACATGTCAAACTCACGACGTCACATGATGTCGTGCAACGTATCAGGACAGTTTTGCCATTGCCGGCAATGGGGTAGGCATGGCTTCCACATGATGCGTCCGGCCTTCAGACCAACAGTTTGACACCCCTGCCCTAGAATGCTTATGAACCTTGAATATTCTCATTTTCTTTTATTCTGCTTAGAGCTGATCAAACCATTGCTTAAATGGTAGACAGCAAAAGAGGAAATTAGTTCAGATGAGAGTTACTGCCAGTGCTTTTTTTCTGGGAAAAAAAAAAAAAAGGTGCCGGAACTCACACATGTCATACAACCCACCTTGCCTACCCTACAAGGTTCCATCCAAAAAAGGTGCCGGAACTCCATTCTGGGCGGTTCTATGAGAAAAAAAGGCCTGGTTACTGCCATGTTGCTTTGACACACATTTATATGGACAACAGAGAAAATGAATTTTTGCTATGGAGAAGAAAAAGAAAGAATGAAATCCAATCCTTTGTTTTGTTTTTATGCTCAGCAGATAGCTTTTCCTGACTGTTGCCAAATGCTTCTACAAAGATAGATATGCAGCATGACAATGATGAAAACATTGCAGATTTTTGCACTAATTGCTCATACTAAAAAGCAATCCAACTGGGGCCTCTTGAGTTTAAGAAAGAATAGGATATTTCTGAAATAGACCTTATGGATTCTGATGAAAATTTCATTATTTCCTTATACAGTATGATTACTAAAATCCAATACTGTCAAATAACTGTGTTTAAATCCTTCCAATTATAGCAGGTAACTTATCAAAAGAGCTTGTTTGCATCTATTCTTTATAAATTGAAAGTGAAAACAGGTTCTCTGGAGACCATTGAGCACTATTGACCTGTGAAATGTACATAGTTTTTATTAAAAGATTTTACATATATAATGAGAAATACATTCAAAGAAAAAGATACAGTAAATGTGAAAAAGAAAAAATGCTTATAGATAATGATATTTGCTGTCTAAAAATGGATTTTTGGTCAAAGGGGAAAATCTAAAAATAAGACTTTGACATATGGTGCTTAAAATTTTATCTTTTCCTTGAAAATGCAACACTGAAAAGCACTCAATAAAATTTTATTTAAGCATTAAGGATAGAAAGATTTCTTAAAAAGCAAGATATTCTACTGCATTTTAGTGAGATTCCTGGAAATGTTTTATCTACTTCTGGCAAGACAACACTTGAAAGTTCTTGATCCAAATACCTAACATTTGCAACCTAAATTTGTAAAACCTGTCTTTTGATCTTTGTATTAAAATGACATTAGATCGCTCACGTCTGTGTAATATCACTAACTGCTATCATTAGATCAGCTGAGTCAAATTCTGAAATTCAGTTTGCATGCACTATCTTTCTGCACTTATAAATTTATTGATCTCTGGGGCAATAGGGACAGAGGATTCTGGATTTTTATATCCTTCTTTTCTAGAAGATATACTCTGCATATTTCTTCTATTGCTTAGATGATATTCGTTTCCTTTCTCTTCTGTGTTTGAACTCGGAGGTTCAGATATTTTCTTTCCTGACTCTCTGTCCATAGCTGAGGAGCACGCACTATCGGCCCTTAACTGTAGGCAGTCTTAAATAACTTTGCTAGCACCACGTTATTTCCTATATGCAGGTAATGCCCGATTTACAACCACAATTTCCATTGCTAAGCAAGTAGCTTCCAATTTTATGATCCTTTTATGACCCTTTTTGGCCATGGTTGTTAAGTGAATCACTGCAGTCATTAAGTGAATCATGCAATCATTAAGCAAATCCAGTTTCCTGCATTGACTTTTATCTATTTATTTGTTAAATTTATATGCTACCTCTTTCATTGTCTTGAGAGATTCTGGGTGGTTTTGCTTATTGGAAACCAACTGGGAAGTTCTCAAATGGTGATCACTTGACCCCAGGAAACTGGTTGCTGGTTGCCAAGTGCCCAAATTTTGATCACATGACCATGGGAATGATATGACTATCATATGTGCAAGAACTGGATATAAGTCACATTTTTCACTGCCATTATAACTTTCAATGGTTGTTAAATGAAAGATGTAAGTCGAGGACTATCTGTACAGCTTAACTTCATTTTCTTTCAGGTAAGCAGTCGACTCAAGAATACTTTTTTTACAGCATACTGTTGTAAAGAATGTTTTTTCCCCAAGCATTATTTGTGTTATTAAAGCTATGTTCTGTCCAATACCAAATATAAATGTAGGCAGCATTTCCACATGGCATCCTAAGACATTTAGCTTCCTACTCCCTACTGTTTAAAGCTGTCTTAGACCTGGATTGAGGCCAACTGAAACTTTAAACACAGGCCAGCGATGATGCTCCTCAACAGCCATGAAGCCCTCATGCTATGAGACAGAAATGATGGTATATTGGATGATACCTTCAAACGAAACTTTTAAACTTTTGTTATTCATCATGCCAAAAAAATATTTTTTTAAAAAACAATGCAGATTAAACTCAAATCCAGCAGATAAAGACAATGATAAAAAAAATCAAGCTAAAGTCAAGTGTGGCAATGAAAGAATTGAGAATATGATAGCTGGGAGAAAAAACTCAGTGGTATCCCCTTCCCTTGGTGCCCTAAGCCAGGGGTCCCCAACCCCCAGTCTGTGGACCAGTACCAGGTCGTGGCATGCCAACAACCGGGCCACACAAACAAGCAAAGCCCTATCTGCGAGATGCAGGCAGCACACAAAACCACATACCCTCTGGTCCACGGAAAAACCTATCTCCACAGAACCGGTCCCTGGTGCCCAAAAGGTTGGGGACCTCTGCCCTAAGCAATGCTTATTTTGTTTAACAGTTAATCCAGGGCTGAGCTGATTTCAGAAATTTCAGTCCAGTTTGCTGTAGGTTGGTAATGGGATTGGGCTGGTGCTCATCCCAGACTCGGATCAATGAGGGACCTGATTGGTCATTCTCCTGTTTCTTAACCTTCCCATCTGTTCAGAGAAGCTAAGCATTATTGGATAGCCTTGGTGTGGTAAGTCTACATCTGTCTGCCTTTTGCAGAGTTTGGTCCCCCATGTTTGCTTCTCCTCTGTGAGTCCTTTGAGGCACATTTATGATGGTTGCAATGTTCCATGGTCATATGATCATCATTGACTAGCTTCTGACAAGCAAACTCAATGGGGAAGCTGGCAGGAAATCACAAGTCAATTCATGTGACATCACACTTAACAGCCCATGGTGCTTTGCTTAATGTCTGCAGGTGGAACTAATGTCATGGTGCAGTCACGTGATATTATTTACTTATTTATTTATATGGGGCACAATTATTACTGTCCAGTTGCACTTACATCCATCATTATGAAATGTTTTGAGAGGCATTAAGGACATTATTGTATCCTCCCTCCCTCTAGCATTTGACTCACTTCAGTTTGCTTATTGTCCAAATAATACAGAGGATATTATTTCTTCTGTTCTCCATCTGAGCTTGGTGCACTTAGAGGAAAGAAACATTCATGTGTGAATGCTGTTTGTCGACTTTAGTTTGGCATTTAATACAATCATTCCTCAGCATCTAATAGATTCAGTCACAGTTTTGTTCCATATAGCATCAACCTTGTGAACTCTCAAGTTTCCTCTTTCTGCTATGTATTCAAAATAGACAGTGATTAATATTTATATGTATATATGTGTGTGTATGGGTGTAGGTATATCTATACTTTCTTTTGAGAGCAGGCAACAGAATTTCATTTTTAATGTGGGCCAGTGTGCTCATAGTAAAAAAATGACAATAAAGGTCTTGTCTTGTCTCATCTCATCTCATCTATTTTCTCCTTCTGAGTCTGTAGGTGCCAAGTACTTCTCTCTCTGCTTCCTTCAAGAGGTGGATGGTTGGAGGACCTTGTCCATTTTCATGTCTTCATTGGCTGCAGCTGTCACGTCTCTTCTGCCTCCCCCCTGAAACTATGGACTGTCAAGTGCAGGAAATCAGGAGTCTAGCAGTTCAAATGAATGTATAGTTTTATTGCAAACTTCAGAATCTGAACTACTAACAGTCAAAGCAATTTGGTGGTAGATAATGAATTCCTGTGGTGGAATTCACAGGGAGCTGGATTTAGATCTCTTGTGGGCATCCCCTACATGGACAATGAGAAGGAGAAGAATCTGCATTTGCTCATTGATTAAAGCTGGTAAGACCCCTGTAATTCTACATCAGGGGTATCAAACTGCCGGTCCGTGGGCCAGATGCATCATAGCAAAACCGCACCCATCCCCATTGCCGGCAATGGCAAAAAAGTCGTGATACGTTGCGACACGTCACATGATGTTGCGAGTTTGACACCCCTGTTCTACATCTTTCTGTCCGTCCTCTCTCTGATACTAGATAGCAAGAAAGGAAATTATTTCCATCACTTTTATTTATTTGATAAGAATTCCTACACACTCACTACTCCACCATCCATTCCAGAACAGAATTTCTCTCCTGATTCTGTGATGGGGAAGGTTTTTAGTTTCTCTCAGCAAGGGCCAAACCCCAATTGTGAAGTCAATAAGGTGGCTGGAGCTTGTGAAGGTACAAGTCATTGCCATGTAAGCAGCTTAAACAAAGAAAGTTTGGCTGAAATGTAGTGTCAAACACCTTTCTCAAGAACTTAATTCGTGCCCCCCTTTTTTCTTATTTACTGACTTTAAATGAAAACACCTATCATTTATGTTGACAATGTAGGATTTTAAAGCATGATCTGGGTCTGGTTTTAGTCATGTCACTGAAACATTTTATCTTACCTTACTCTTTTTTTGTACATCGCCTAGTCCTGAAATTATTCTTATACATACAATACTTTCATTATTGATCCTTCTACTGGCCATCGAAAGAAAGGGAGGGGGATAAAGAAGTCTTGTGGACCAAGACAGTTGCCCAAGCCAAAATCTTTCTCCAGCTGTTAAAATGTTAAAATTTTACCCAGAGATGAATTTGAATGTGGGAGACTTTTAAAGGTTGCCTCTCCTTCTGGGGCAAGTTTTATCTATCCCCACTTACTATGTGTACCTTAGAAAATTTGAAAGGATCTCCAGCTGAACTGCTAAATGCTTGTTCCATTTTGCAGCTTGCAAAAATGATGAGATTCAAAAATCTTGCCACTATCTAGATATTGGTAAAATTCCTATATCAATCAACTGTTTTTGCAAAACCAATGAGATCATCTGCTCTGTTCATTGTATCCAAACTGATTTTACTTATCCTTTTAAAGAGCCTGCTCTTTCGTGGTTCATGTTTCAATTTGTTGTTTGCTTCATGGCCCTCCTGACACCCTATAAACTCCTCACAACACTGTCATCATTAAATGTAATCATCTTCTTTGTTGCTCAAGGTTTTATTTATCTTGCAGCCCTAGAGAGACTAGCTGGGATAAATTAGTGGTAACAGCTCTAAATGTACACATAATCTCTGGCGTTATTTTACTGTATGGAGTTCTAGAAAGGACCTTGTCAAGCACTCGTGCTCTGGAAATCATCATCAGTCAGAACACTTTAAAAAAAAAAGATTTATTTTTAATAAATGAAGGTCAGAAAATTGGTTTTGATTTTGAAAAAATGCCAAAGATTTGAAGAAAAGAAGCAGAAAAGGCTTGCAAGAGCTTTTGCTTTTATAGCTCCTCCATTTTCAAGCTAAAAGCATTTCACTGCTTAAAAATCAGCCCCATGCCAACCAC